>NW_026606969.1:617500-820000 GCF_029890125.1 Rhinichthys klamathensis goyatoka
ACAGGACGGAGATCACACGCCGCCTCACCCGAAGTCCCCCATGCTGAGGTACGAACAATCGAACACACACACGCCCATCTAACACACATGCCCATCGAACAGACACACGCCCATCGAACACACACACGCCCATCGAACACACACACGCCCATCGAACACACACGCCCATTGAACAGACACACACGCCTATCCAACACACACACGCCCATCGAACACACACACGCCCATCGAACACACACACGCCCATCGAACACACACGCCCATCGAACACACACATGCCCATCGAACACACACATCCCCATCGAACAGACACACGCCCATCGAACACACACACGCCCATCGAACACACACACGCCCATCGAACACACACACGCCCATCGAACACACACACGCCCATCGAACACACACATCCCCATCGAACAGACACACGCCCATCGAACACACACACGCCCATCGAACAGACACACGCCCATCGAACACACACACGCCCATCGAACAGACACACGCCCATCGAACAGACACACGCCCATCGAACACACACACGCCCATCGAACACACACACGCCCATCGAACACACACACGCCCATCGAACACACACACGCCCATCGAACAGACACACGCCCATCGAACAGACACACGCCCATCGAACAGACACACGCCCATCGAACACACACATGCCCATCGAACACACACATCCCCATCGAACACACACATGCCCATCGAACACACACATCCCCATCGAACAGACACACGCCCATCGAACAGACACACGCCCATCGAACACACACACGCCCATCGAACACACACACGGCCATCGAAAAGAGACACACGCCCATCGAACAGACACACGCCCATCGAACACACACACGCCCATCGAACACACACATGCCCATCGAACACACACATCCCCATCGAACACACACATGCCCATCGAACACACACATCCCCATCGAACACACACACACGCCCATCGAACACACACACGCCCTTCGAACACACACACACGCCCATCGAACACACACACGCCCATCGAACACACACACACACGCCCATCGAACACACACACGGCCATCGAAAAGAGACACACGCCCATCGAACAGACACACGCCCATCGAACACACACACGCCCATCGAACACACACATGCCCATCGAACACACACATCCCCATCGAACACACACATGCCCATCGAACACACACATCCCCATCGAACAGACACACGCCCATCGAACAGACACATGCCCATCGAACACACACACGCCCATCGAACAGACACACGCCCATCGAACACACACACGCCCATCGAAAAGAGACACACGCCCATCGAACAGACACACGCCCATCGAACACACACACGCCCATCGAACACACACATCCCCATCGAACACACACACGCCCATCGAACACACACACGCCCATCGAACAGACACACGCCCATCGAACAGACACACGCCCATCGAACACACACACGCCCATCGAACACACACACGCCCATCAAACACACACATCCCCATCGAACAGACACACGCCCATCGAACACACACATCCCCATCGAACAGACACACGCCCATCGAACACACACACGCCCATCGAACAGACACACGCCCATCGAACAGACACACGCCCATCGAACACACACACGCCCATCGAACACACACACGCCCATCGAAAACACACACGCCCATCGAACAGACACACGCCCATCGAACAGACACACGCCCATCGAACACACACACGCCCATCGAACACACACACGCCCATCGAACACACAGACGCCCATCGAACACACACACCCCCATCGAACAGACACACGCCCATCAAACACACACACGCCCATCAAACACACACACGCCCATCGAACAGACACACGCCCATCGAACACACACACGCCCATCGAACACACACACGCCCATCGAACACACACACGCCCTTCGAACACACACACGCCCATCGAACACACACACGCCCATCGAACACACACACGCCCATCGAACACACACACGCCCATCGAACAGACACACGCCCATCGAACAGACACACGCCCATCGAACACACACACGCCCATCGAACACACACACGCCCATCAAACACACACATCCCCATCGAACAGACACACGCCCATCGAACACACACATCCCCATCGAACAGACACACGCCCATCGAACACACACACGCCCATCGAACAGACACACGCCCATCGAACAGACACACGCCCATCGAACACACACACGCCCATCGAACACACACACGCCCATCGAAAACACACACGCCCATCGAACAGACACACGCCCATCGAACAGACACACGCCCATCGAACACACACACGCCCATCGAACACACACACGCCCATCGAACACACAGACGCCCATCGAACACACACACCCCCATCGAACAGACACACGCCCATCAAACACACACACGCCCATCAAACACACACACGCCCATCGAACACACACACGCCCATCGAACACACACACGCCCATCGAACACACACACGCCCATCGAACACACACACGCCCATCGAACACACACACGCCCATCGAACAGACACACGCCCATCGAACAGACACACGCCCATCGAACACACACACGCCCATCGAACACACACACGCCCATCGAACACACACACGCCCATCGAACACACACACGCCCATCGAACACACACACGCCCATCGAACAGACACACGCCCATCGAACACACACACGCCCATCGAACACACACACGCCCATCGAACACACACACGCCCATCGAACACACACACGCCCATCGAACAGACACACGCCCATCGAACAGACACACGCCCATCGAACAGACACACGCCCATCGAACACACACACGCCCATCGAACACACACACGCCAATCGAACACACACACGCCCATCGAACAGACACACGCCCATCGAACACACACGCCCATCGAACACACACACGCCCATCGAACACAGACACGCCCATCGAACACACACACGCCCATCGAACACAGACACGCCCATCGAACACACACACGCCAATCGAACACACACACGCCCATCGAACAGACACACGCCCATCGAACACACACGCCCATCGAACACACACACGCCCATCGAACACACACACGCCCATCGAACAGACACACGCCCATCGAACAGACACACGCCCATCGAACACACACACGCCCATCGAACACACACACGCCCATCGAACACACACACGCCCATCGAACACACACACGCCCATCGAACACACACACGCCCATCGAACACACACACGCCCATCGAACAGACACACGCCCATCGAACACACACACGCCCATCGAACACACACACGCCCATCGAACACACACACGCCCATCGAACACACACACGCCCATCGAACAGACACACGCCCATCGAACAGACACACGCCCATCGAACAGACACACGCCCATCGAACACACACACGCCCATCGAACACACACACGCCCATCGAACACACACACGCCCATCGAACAGACACACGCCCATCCAACACACACCCGCCCATCCAACACACACACGCCCATCCAACACACACACGCCCATCGAACAGACACACGCCCATCCAACACACACACGCCCATCGAACACACACACGCCCATCGAACAGACACACGCCCATCCAACACACACACGCCCATCGAACACACACACGCCCATCGAACACACACACGCCCATCGAACACACACACGCCCATCGAACACACACACGCCCATCGAACACACACACGCCCATCGAACAGACACACGCCCATCGAACAGACACACGCCCATCGAACACACACACACGCCCATCGAACACACACACGCCCTTCGAACACACACACGCCCATCGAACACACACGCCCATCGAACACACACGCCCATCGAACAGACACACTCGCCCATCGAACACACACACGCCCATCGAACAGACACACGCCCATCGAACAGACACACCCCATCGAACACACACACGCCCATCGAACAGACACACGCCCATCGAACAGACACACGCCCATCGAACAGACACACGCACATCGAACACACACACGCACATCGAACACACACACGCCCATCGAACACACACACGCCCATCGAGCAGACACACGCCCATCGAACACACACACGCCCATCGAACACAAACACGCCCATCGAACACACACACCCCCATCGAACAGACACACGCCCATCGAACACACACACGCCCATCGAACAGACACACGCCCATCGAACACACACACGCCCATCGAACAGACACACGCACATCGAACACACACACGCCCATCCAACACACACACGCCCACCGAACAGACACACGCCCATCGAACACACACACGCCCATCGAACAGACACACGCCCATCGAACACACACACGCCCACCGAACAGACACACGCCCATCGAACACACACACGCCCATCGAACAGACACACGCCCATCGAACACACACACGCCCATCGAATGATGGGCGTGTGTGTCTGTCGAACACACACACGAACACACCCATCGAACACACTCACGCCCATCGAACACACACACGCCCATCGAACAGACACACGCCCATCGAACACACACACGCCCATCGAACACACACACGCCCATCGAACACACACACGCCCATCGAACACACACATGCCCATCGAACAGACACACGCCCATCGAACACACACACGCCCATCGAACAGACACACGCACATCGAACACACACACGCCCATCGAACAGACACACGCACATCGAACACACACACGGCCAGGGAACAGACACACGCCCATCGAATACACACACGCCCATCGAACAGACACACGCCCATCGAACACACACACGCCCATCGAACAGACACACGCCCATCGAACAGACACACGCCCATCGAACACACACACGCCCATCGAACACACACATGCCCATCGAACAGACACACGCCCATCGAACACACACACGCCCATCGAACAGACACACGCACATCGAACACACACACGCCCATCGAACAGACACACGCACATCGAACACACACACGGCCAGGGAACAGACACACGCCCATCGAATACACACACGCCCATCGAACAGACACACGCCCATCGAACAGACACACGCACATCGAACAGACACACGCACATCGAACACACACACGCCCATCGAACAGACACACGCACATCGAACACACACACGGCCAGGGAACAGACACACGCCCATCGAATACACACACGCCCATCGAACAGACACACGCCCATCGAACACACACACGCCCATCGAACAGACACACGCCCATCGAACACACACACGCCCATCGAACAGACACACGCCCATCGAACACACACATGCCCATCGAACAGACACACGCCCATCGAACACACACACGCCCATCGAACAGACACACGCCCATCGAACACACACATGCCCATCGAACAGACACACGCCCATCGAACAGACACACGCCCATCGAACAGACACACGCCCATCGAACACACACACGCCCATCGAACAGACACACGCCCATCGAACACACACATGCCCATCGAACAGACACACGCCCATCGAACAGACACACGCACATCGAACACACACACGGCCAGGGAACAGACACACGCACATCGAACAGACACACGCCCATCGAACAGACACATGCCCATCGAACACACACATGCCCATCGAACAGACACACGCCCATCGAACACACACACGCCCATCGAACAGACACACGCACATCGAACAGACACACGCCCATCGAACAGACACACGCCCATCGAACACACACACGCCCATCGAACACACACACGCCCATCGAACACACACACCCCCATCGAACACACACGCCCATTGAACAGACACACACGCCTATCCAACACACACACGCCCATCGAACACACACACGCCCATCGAACACACACACGCCCATCCAACACACACACGCCCATCCAACACACACACGCCCATCCAACACACACACGCCCATCGAACACACACACGCCCATCGAACACACACTCGCCCATCGAACATACACACACGCCCATCGAACACACACACACGCCCATCGAACACACACACGCCCATCGAACACATGCCCATCGAACACACACACACTCCCATCGAACACACACACACGCCCATCGAACACAAACACACGCCCATCGAACTCACACACATGAACACACACACACCCATCAAACACACACACACTCCCATCGAACTCACACACATGAACACACACACGCCCATCGAATACACACACACGCCCATCGAACACACACACGCCCATCGAACACACACACACACGCCCATCGAACACACACACGCCCATCGAACTCACACACATGAACACACACACACGCCCATCGAACACACACACACGCCCATCGAACTCACACACATGAACACACACACACCCATCAAACACACACACACTCCCATCGAACTCACACACATGAACACACACACGCCCATCGAATACACACACACGCCCATCGAACACACACACGCCCATCGAACACACACACACACGCCCATCGAACTCACACACATGAACACACACACACGCCCATCGAACACACACACACGCCCATCGAACTCACACACATGAACACACACACACGCCCATCGAACACACACACACGCCCATCAAACTCACACACATGAACACACACACACCCATCGAACAGACACACGCCCATCGAACACACACACATGCCCATCGAACTCACACACATGAACACACACACGCCCATCGAACAAACACTCGCCCATCGAACACACACACGCCCATCGAACACACACACACACGCCCATCGAACACACACACACGCCCATCGAACACACACACGCCCATCGAACACACACACGCCCATCGAACACACACACACGCCCATCGAACACACACACGCCCATCGAACACACACACACGCCCATCGAACACACACACGCCCATCGAACACACACACGCCCATCGAACACACACACGCCCATCGAACACACACACGCCCATCGAACACACACACATGAACACACACACATGCCCATCGAACACACACACGCCCATCGAACACACACACGCCCATCGAACACACACACGCCCATCGAACACACACACGCCCATCGAACACACACACGCCCATCGAACACACACACACGCCCATCGAACACACACACGCCCATCGAACACAGACACGCCCATCGAACAGACACACGCCCATCGAACACACACACACGCCCATCGAACACACACACGCCCATCGAACAGACACACGCCCATCGAACACACACACGCCCATCAAACACACACACGCCCATCGAACACAGACACGCCCATCGAACAGACACACGCCCATCGAACACACACACACGCCCATCGAACACACACACGCCCATCGAACACAGACACACGCCCATCGAACTCACACACATGAACACACATACACGCCCATCGAATTCACACACATGAACACACACAGACGCCCATCGAACACACACACGCCCATCGAACTCACACACGTGAACACATTAGTCGCTGCTTGACATTAGTCAGATCTTCAGATCTTCAGTGCGCTGATTGTGACCTTCACGTTAGCCTTCATAAACACAATCAACTTCTGCTCATGTGAATAAAGCAACCGTCGAGAGAAGAAGAGAGATCACAGAGCGGCTTGTGTCTAAATCAGTGTGTGATAAAGTTCTCTTCAGCCTTGGGCTGGTCAGTGTACAGTAGTTACCGTTTATACGCAGATATATATATATATATATATATATATATATATATGATTGATATGTAGATCTGTCGATGTGCTTGTTTTATAGTTTAATTGTTGAGTTTAGTTGTCTACGGTTGTTTAACACACAACTTTGTACATTAATAACAATTTATTAATTAAACATTTTTAATCACAAATTAATTGCACATGAAATTTGTCTGAGAATTGACCCCCAAATGATCATTTTAAGTCATTATTGAGTTAAATGAGAAAAGTGTCAAATAGACATTACAAAAAGTTGCTTTAGCAAGAAATATTATATATGATTCAACATAGAATTTATTACACATAAGCTTTTAGGCTGCAACGGCCATGAGAGGTGCATAAATGATGATTTTTGGTTGAACTGTACATTTAATGTTTTTTTTTTTATTATAATGAAATTCGTTTTTTTTTTATGAAGTAATTCTCTAAATACGAAACTAAAACCGCCAGTAGGTGGCAGTACGTGTCTAAATGAGCGAGTCATTGAATCATTCATTAGATTCGTTCAAACGCTGATTTGTTTAGGAATGAAGTAAATGACCCTCTTTATGAATCATTGGTTCACCCGATTGATTCGCTCAAAACACGAATTCATTTAGAAATATCAAGGCTGTAACCATGTCTTCAACATTACTTTATTTCTCCTTTAAAGTAATAAAGAAAAAGTAATAAGAACGGTAAAAGTTCCAGCTTTGTAGTTTGTGAAGTAGGCCTAATCAATTTTGACTATTTGCAAATAATATATAATTTTTGCAAACATTCACCGTTAGTGGTTTGTCTAATATGTAAAAAACACAAACCATTTCTTGTCTCGTCTCATTCAGTTATGAATCATGTAAATAAAAGCATGTTTTCATGTCCTTCAAAAAGGTGAAATTTCATAAACATGCTGAGTAGTTTGCTTCACTGGATATTATTGCTGATCATTTCTGTCATAAAATATTGTCAGATATTAAATGTTTTGCTACTTGCATCTTACCACACACTCTCACTGCTAAAACTAAAGGCCTGCGAGGGGATTCGCACTCGTCTTCTGTGAACACTAAGCCCCGCCTCCTTTGATTTGATTGGCCGTCTCACTCATTTTGACATTGAGCGCTGTTCAAACTGTTCATCATCGTAACAACAGACAGAGAGATGTGTGATGGAGTGCGACTGAGCAGAATTAACCATATCAAATATTGGGGGGGACAATTTGGCTATTTCTAACTATTGGGGGGTCTTGTTCCCCTCATTATCTGTGGTGCTACACACATGCGCGCGCACACACACACACACACACACACACAATCACACGTCTAAATGGGGACATTTCATAGATGTAATGGTTTTAATACGGTGCAAACTGTATATTCTGTCCCCTTACACTAACCCTAAACCTACTCATCACACACACACACACACACACACACATGCACACACTACCCATCACACACACACACACACACACACACCAACCCGACCCCTAAACTTACCCATCTCACACACACACACACACACACCAACCCGACCCCTAAACCTACTCATCACACACACACACACACACACACACACACACACACACTACCCATCACACACACACACACACACACACACACACACACCAACCCGACCCCTAAACTTACCCATCTCACACACACACACACACACATACACTAACCCGACCCCTAAACCTACCCATCACACACACACACACACACACTAACCCGACCCCTAAACCTACCCATCACACACACACACACACACACTAACCCGACCCCTAAACCTGTCCCATCACACACACAAGCACACACACACACACACACACACACACACACACACACACACACTACCCATCACACACACACACACTAACCCGACCCCTAAACCTACCCATCACGCACACACACACACACACACACACACACACACACACACACACTACCCATCTCACACACACACACACACTAACCCGACCCCTGAACCTACCCATCACACACACACACACTAACCCGACCCCTGAACCTACCCATCACACACACACACACTAACCCGTTTTTTAAAAACCTTTAATTACTTTATTTTTATACCGGATTTACAAATGACGTCCCTAAAGGAGGTTTTTGGAGATTTTTGTCAGGTTTTGGTCACTTCTGGGTACAAATTTGTCCCGAAAATATAGTTAAGTAGACACACACACACACACACACACACACACACACAGCTTCACTATAAAGCATATATATTTAACACAGCTCGTCTGCTGGTGCTTCACAGTTTTTAATCTGGGATTTTTAGTGCTTCTGGGTTTATTGTGTTGAAAGTAGGTCACGTTGTGTTCTCTCAGCGGCGGTTCAGAAACGCTCTGGCCTGTGAGACGCGAGTCAGACGCTGTAAACCTTTCAGCACGACGCTCGATTTACACTTCAATTCAGCCTCGTTCCTGCTATTGATTTGGTTCTTAATTAACAGAGAACATGAGGATGGTTCCTCAATACTAGTGTACAGCGCAGGATATACTGATGAATGAAGCCGGTTACGTGTATGTGAAACCGTAAATGCAAACGTGTGTGTGTGTGTGTGTGTGCTATGGCTGGAGAATACTGCAGATAATAGTATAGTATAAGCTGGATCGATAGCTCAGTAATGTTTTTTCTCATCTGTGATGTGCACTTCCATGAGTTTGATTGAAACGTGTTTCTTTTCCGGAGTGATTCTGCTGTACGACTGCAAGCGACATGATTGTTTTTTCGTTTATCTGTCTTCAGAATTATTCTCACGCTTCAAACCTCCTGCGGTTCATTTTATTTCTTGATTGTTGGTTGGATCAGCACATCTATTTTACACTCTCACATCTCAGTTTAACTTCATGTTGCGAGCTCATTTGGTTTCTCTGTTTAAAGGCGTATAGAACATCACTTTCACACTAACATGCTATTAATTACGTCCAAGTCACATCAGGTTTGATTTAAGGCAAGTAATCAGGGTAAAAAATTACCATTTCATTAAGAAATACAAACCTTTTTTATATTACAAGTTTCCGCAAATGTTACATTAAATTATGCAAATTATGCATTAACTAATTAAATATGCACTAATTTGCATACACTTCCCAAACAGAAATCTGAACACTCGATGAAGCCTGATTTAAACTTCTTGTATTGTTTTGTTGACAGAGTTTTGGATATCTATTTTTATTACTCCATAAATTAGAAAATAGTCAAAAACAGCCAGAAAAAAAATGGGAATAAATGTTCTATGAATCAGGTGAATGATATAGGCCCTACATATATATATATATATATATATATATATATATATAAACAGACCTTCAGCATATACTGTAGATCAGTGGTTCTCGAACTTTTTACACCAAGTACCACCTCGGAAAATATTTGGCTCTCCAAGTACCGCCATAATGACCAAAATGAAAATACAGTAGTGTAGGCCTATAACTATTCAGCTACAGTTATGTACATCTCAAAAATGAGGCAGTTTAATTTCTAATAAGAATATGTATTATTGTCAGCCACTTTAAACATTGTAAAAACACAGTTTGAACATTAACTGCACTGTTCTGCTTACATACAGGTAAATAAAAAACTTAAATAATGATTAAATTCACCTAAAGTGAAATAAAAACTGTAGCCTATTGTACTTAAAATATTAAGTGAAAAAAACTACTGTAGCCTACTTAATAAAAAAACAGGCTGTGTATTCATATTTAACCTTTTTAAACGTAACGTTACATGTAAAATATTTTTCAAGGCGATCATTATTTAGAACTTATCACTTTATTGTTTCCATGGTGACGCGTCATTGTTTGTCACGTGACACACCGCAGCCACTCAATGACTAATGATCTGCTTTTATTTAAAAAAAAATATTAAAAATATTCACAAATTTGTTAGCTATGGCATGAAATATTTGATATTCCGATTGTCAAATATATGCAAGTGGAAGTGTTATGTTGTTTAAACACCGTTATAACGATCGCGTTAGTTGAGCTATATGCGCCTCCATGTTAGTTCAGAGAATCGGATCTGTTGGATTTACAGCACGTGAATTCATCCACTTCTCCCGAAATACATGAAAGTAAGTGGCCGGTGAACTGGGAGAAAAAGATCACACCGGTTTGATCTTACGTGCGAAATTCAGTGATTCCTCTGCATAGCACACAACCACTGCTGTAACTTGGATGTAAATACAACTGTAAAGTTTGGTGTGTGAAGCTGCTGAAGTGGAGATTTCTGCCTTAAACTCACAGCCTTTAAAGATATATATTATAATCTACAGATGCGGATAGATAAAGTGCAATAAAATAAACACTCAAATGTGTATTTTGGATGTTTTCTTTCCACTAATCTGACATGTTATAGAAGCTAAATAGACCAAACTGACCAGTGCCTGAGAAAACAGTGGTTTTACCTGAAGTGTTTTGCCTTAAAACATTTTAAATACTTCAGAAAGTTACTATATAATACAGTAAAATCCATATTATGTGTAACTTGTGTTTGTTACTATGGTTAATATTCAGCTTGTTTCGGCCCTTTAGTCCACAGATCCGGTGTAAACACTCCAGGTGTGTGTGATGAAGGTCGCAGCATCTTTAGTGTCACCGAGAGACTTGACAGAAGTGCTGATATCTGAGTGTATGAGCTGTTCACTCGGGGATACTTTGACCCATCCATGTTTCCGAAAGCTCATCGTGTTTGTTTAACATTGTAATGAGAAATTCAATATTCTCATTCTCAAGAAAAAAGTTTAACGACATTTGAAGATTGTTAGAGTATGTTTTACAAGACAATTGCATTTCATTCTTTTCTTTCTACTTACGTTTAATTCAATGTGTTGCTTGCCTTTTTTTGTAATTATTTCTGATATTTACTAGCAATTTCTGAATTTAAAAAAAGTAGCTAAACGCCAAGAACTAAATTAAACATTATTAATTAACAATTAAATTGTTCAAAGCTGACAGTAAAGACATTTATAATGTTACAAAAGAACTTTCTGTTCATCAAAAAATGCTGAAAAATAAAATATATTATAAAAATATAATCTGTTTTCAACACTGATAATAATCATAACATAAATGTTTCTCGAGCATCAGATCCTCATTCTGAAAATTCACAGGAATAAATTACACTTTACTGTATATTCATATAGAAAATGGCTATTCATATTCTAATAATATTTCACTATTTTTACTGTATTTTTTTATCAAATAAATGCAGCTTTGGTGAGCAGAAGAGACCGTGTGTGTGTGTGTGTGTGTGTGTGTGTGTGTGTGTGTGTGTGTGTGTGTGTGTGTGTGTGTGTGTGTGTGTGCGTGCGTGTGTGTGTGCGTGCGTGCGTGTGTGTGTGTGTGTGTGTGTGTGTGTGTGTGTGTGTGCGTGTGTGTGTGTGTTTCTAAAGCAGATAATGTGCTGACACTGGTGTATCTGCTCGCTGGGACGATCTCATGTGATTGACTCTAATGCTGTGTGTCACAGGAGCCGATGGAGAGAAATCAATTTCACACACACAAACACATGCACAAACACACACACACTCACTCCCACCCACTCTCACACATAAACACACACAGAATCACATCAGCGCCGGCGACCTTCCACCAGGTCATAGTCTTCCTCCATTTCTCAACGTCTTCGGTTGTGATTCATGAAGATGTGATTGTAAAGCTGAGCATGAAGAGATCCATTATGGGAGAATCTGTCCTCGTTCACTTTCCACAGTAATTGAACTGAATTAACACTGAAGCTGAACAATGTAGAGCTGCTATACAGTAGGGGTGGGAATCTCTAGGCACCTCACGATTCGATTCGATTACGATTCAGAGGGCTGCGATTCGATGCTAAATCGATTATCAGAATCTTTTTTTTGTGTGTGTGTGACTATAAATACTTTGCTTTAAAAGTAGAAAGTAATGACCCATAAAGAATTAACGTACAATATATTTTATTAGCATTGCAAAGAACCAACAGGAAAATACATGTGTGTCTGAACTAGCAGCAGCATATTTGTAGTAAATTAATAATATAACAACGACCGGTAACGTTACAGCCGAGTGTTTTTCCTCCTCTGGCTGGAAACGTGTCATATGGCTTCTCATATGTGTCTTGTTTCCGAAATATTTTAGTTTTACTCTACAAAGCTTACAACTAGTGTGGCTCTTGTCCAGCTCCTTTCCCCCTTCAACTTCAGAAGCCAAAATATTTCCACACGTCAGCTTTTAACGAGGAGGGTGTTTGGATTTGGCGCTCAGCCATCGCGTCCGCGTCTGTTACGTGCACGCCACAGACGGTCCGGCCACTGCACTTCCGCGCTTCAGAGTTCCGTCTTTCGCGTTCCGTCAATATTACGTTATTATAAATATATATCTAAAAATTTTTTATTTTTTTTGAAAATCGATTTTTGACAATTGTGAATCGATTCAGAATCGTCCACGTCCGCATCGCGATGCATCTAAGAATCGATTTTTCCCCCACCCCTACTATACAGCAGACTTCAATTCACACACACACGCACACACACACACACACACACACACATATGGAGAGGAGATTCCCCCCTTCCATATGTGAAGCGCTTTGAGGTCCCAGAAAAAGCGCTATATAAATGTAATGAATTATTATTATTATTATTATTATATACACATTTGTGTCCTCATATATCACAAAAACAAGAGCACACTGTCTCACACACACACACACACACACTCACTCACTCACTCTCTCTCTTTCTCACACACACACACATTCACTCATTTCTCTTACACACACTCACTCACTCACTTAGTCACTCACTCTCACACACACACGCACGCATTCACTCATTTCTCTTACACACACACACACACACACTGTCTCACACATACACTCACTCAGTCACTCACTCACTCTCTCTCTCTCTCTCTCACACACACACACACACACACAGCGACATACGATTAAATATGATTGTGTAGATGAACTATAATCCTGGAGTCTCATAGAGGTTGTGCTAAACTCATGTTAAATGTCATGTTCTTCTGAGCTGTGTGTGTGTGTGTGTGTGTGTGTGTGTGTCTGAAGAAGGATCAGACTCGTTAGGTTTGTTTATATCTGCTGATTGTTGTGCTTGAACTTCAGCGTCTTCGGTCTGTCATCTTGAAGCTCGGTGAATGTGGGCGGGGAACGACAGGCTGAGAAGATTGTGTCTGAACACGGGAAAAAGAGGAGAATGACAGCACTTTAACACACACACACACTCTCTCTCTCTCTCTCTCTCTCTCTCTCTCTCTGAATGTAGTGAGACAGGTGTATAAAGATCTAGATTCTAGAGTTTCATCTTAATATAGTTTTTTACCTTTTGAAGATGTATTTGCTCTTAAATAGTTTGAATATTAAATAGTTTGAACGTTGTGTTTTTATTTTATTAGAAGTGTAATGTTAACCAAACAGTTGCTGTAGTCTGAGAGATTCAAAATGTTTGTTAAAATACAGTAAAAAAATACAGTAAAAATCAGAACAAAAATATTCAAAGGCATGTTTTTCACACTTTTTCCTTAAATAAACACATGGAATAGAAATATTTAATTGCGTTCAGGGCTTGACATTAACTTTTTTGCTCATCAGTCACTGTGGCTAGTGGTTTTTCAAAGTTACTCGCCACTCAGCATTTTCACTGGCCACAATTTGGACACCGATACCATAGGGGAATAACTACCATATAGATATTTTTAATATTATCTCATTATTTGGCAGCCGGTATATTAGGCTACTGTCACTTTAAGACCTGACGCACGGACCCATTATACTGTTTTATATAGCAATATACTTGTCTTTATGTTGGGTGTGAGCACAAAACCTGTGGGAATAGGTACAATTATGCTCAATACGCGCAATCCCTCGCCCTGTAACCAACAATATTCATCCGGAGCAAATTAAACGAGTGAGTAAAGGGTTGTGGTGTGTCGACTCGCTGTTATTTAACACTGTAAACACAACACTAGACATCTGAAGGAAACTCTAGCGCCCCCTGGAGTCGTGGAGTTTAATATCGCCTAGAGTGTCATTTCTGGAGTGATATTGTTCACATTTTCTTTGTGTTGTCTGAGTTTTTACATCGCTCTGATCCTGATTTTCCTTTGTGTTTTAAAGCTTCCCTCAAACCGTCCTGACAGTTCAAATCGATCAACATAAAACACTCTCTTCGGGGTTGAAATCAGACGCTGTGTTTTTAGCTTCAACATGAATATGAGTGTGTTTTGTGTGTGTCTGCAGGTTTTATTTAATCAGTGGAGGAGTTCCCTTCGTCATATGTGGGATCACAGCAGCGATCAGCATGGACAACTACGGTAGTGGAGAGCAGACGCCGGTGTAAGTATACAGGACTGTGGAGATATTTGACTGGATCTTGGTCTTCATTACATCTTTATCATGTTCAATGTCAATTGTATGTGTTAAAGTCAGCATGAAAGGGATGTTGTGCTAGTCTTTTCTCCTCTATTGTGTCGAATATCCCAGTGAAACGCTTCTTTAACAAGAACAAATGTGGGCGGGGCTTGATTTTCTCTGTGGGGAATTGATTGGATGGTGGTGGTTTGCTATTGGCTGATCTCATGTGAGTGACAGGTTATAGCCCCGCCCACATCATCAGAGAAGAGAAGCACTGCAAAAAAATGCTTTTCTTACTTAGTATTTCTGTCTTGTTTTCAGTCCAAATATAAAAAAATTCTTAAATCAAGATGCATTTACTAGATGAGTAAAATTACATAAGATATTATGTCCTGTTTTCCGGAGGAATTCATCAGAATTAAGTGAGTTGATGCTTAAAAAAAGCTAAATTATCTGCCAATGGGGTAAGAAAAATAATCTTAATTCAAACAGAAACAAGATTATATTTCATACCACATTGGCTGATAATTTTGCTTGTTTTAAGCAAAAACTAACTTTATTTTGATTAATTTCCCCAGAAAACAAGACTTAAAGGAGTAGTTCACTTTTAAAAACACTTTTGCTGATAATTTAGGCGAGCATGCGAGCATTAGGCGAGCATGTGAGCTTATAAAACTTAAACTTTGTTGTTGTTTTTTTAAATGAGCGATCGTTTCGCTTGATAAGACCCTTATTCATCGTCTGGTGTCGTTTAAAACCATTTGAACAGTTTGCGGTTTGCACTAAAACTGTCATTTGGACCTTGGACCGTTTGGTACCCAGTAAAGTGCATTATATGGAGAAAAATCCTGGAATGTTTTCATCAAAAACCTTAATTTCTTTTCGACTGAAGAAAGAAAGACATGGACATCTTGGATGACATGGGGGTGAGTAAATTATCAGCAAAAGTTTTTTTAAAAGTGAACTAATCCTTTCATATCTTATGTCATTTTACAACTTTAGTAGATGCATCTTGATTTGAGAAATGTTTGATATTTGGACTGGAAACAAGCAGTAGAGGGAGTTATTCTGATTCGATATTATTAAAACAATAATGATGTGCACCGATAAATCATTTACAGTAAGCACTGCAATATTGCATAATAAATACGCATTTTGATTGTGTGTTTGCAGTTGTTGGATGGCGTGGGAACCCAGTCTAGGAGCGTTTTACGGTCCGGTGGCCTTCATCCTCCTGGTGACCTGCATCTACTTCATCGTCACCTTCATCCAGTTACGCAAACACCCGGAGAAGAAGTACGAGCTGAAGCCTGTGAGCGAAGAGCAACAGAGACTCGCCGACGTCCACCAGAGCGAGACGAGACCCGAACCCGGTCAGTGTCACGGCGGATGCCCGGGCCTCATCAACCCCTCCACGCTAGCGAACGAACACTCGTTTAAAGCTCAGCTGAGGACGACTGCCTTCACGCTGTTTTTATTCCTCACCACGTGGACATTCGGTGCTCTCGCGGTCACACAGGGTCACTTTCTAGATATGATCTTCAGCTGCTTATACGGGGCGTTTTCCGTCACGCTCGGGTTATTCGTACTAATCCACCATTGCGCGAAACGTGACGACGTGTGGCATTGCTGGTGCGCGTGTTGTCCGGGACGCCGCTTGAATACGAGTAATAACAAAGCGTGTCACGCGCACAAATCCAACGTGAACGGGGACATGCGACACTGCCATTCGGATTCAATTTGCCCGGGGAAATCGATTCTGAGCCATTCGCATTGTGCGTGTCAGACTCACAATCACGTGACTTGCTTGACGCCGGTTTCGCCGTGTTGCGCCGCGCTTCAGCTTCTCGATGACGAAAACACGCCTCATGTGCTTCTCCACGCCGACCCCGAAGGATACCGACCCGCCGTGCATCTGCACCGCTGCGTGAAACCCGTCAGGACTAAAGCGCGACGCCAACGAGAACTCGCGTTTCGGATTCCCTCGGATGGCGCTAGTGCTAGCGCGCATAGCTCGCGCGCCAACTCCCCGCACGACCACATCTGCCACCTCGCTCACGACTCCTGCCATCATCATCATCATCACGTGTGTTGCGCTAAAGACGAGCTCCTGAACGAGACGTTTCTGTGCGGCTGCGGGAAGACGGCGGAGGACGATCTGCATCACACACACATCGAGCTTCACGCTCGCACACACTCGCTGGCCAATCAGAACGGGCTCCTCAAGGGGAACGCGCTGTACCCGCCCGACGGCACGGGGAATATACGCACCGGACCCTGGAGGAACGAAACTACCGTGTAGTTCCAGGGATCCATCCCACTCTAGGATTTAAGAAAGGAACTTTTTTTTTTAGTTCCATCACGAGTTTTGTTCGCTGTTTTCCTGCGTTGTGCGTTGTACAGGACGATTGCATCGGCTCCTCGAACAACACAAAACAGGGGCCTCGTTTATAAAGACGTGCAAAGAATGATCCTAAATGTGAACGTTTGCGGAAGTTATGACAGTTTACTAAGCTAACTTTTTTTTTTTTTTTTATGTATATCTACACTCACCTAAAGGATTATTAGGAACACCATACTAATACTGTGTTTGACCCCCTTTGGCCTTCAGAACTGCCTTAATTCTACGTGGCATTGATTCAACAAGGTGCTGAAAGCATTCTTTAGAAATGTTGGCCCATATTGATAGGATAGCATCTTGCAGTTGATGGAGATTTGTGGGATGCACATCCAGGGCACGAAGCTCCCGTTCCACCACATCCCAAAGATGCTCTATTGGGTTGAGATCTGGTGACTGTGGGGGCCATTTTAGTACAGTGAACTCATTGTCATGTTCAAGAAACCAATTTGAAATGATTTGAGCTTTGTGACATGGTGCATTATCCTGCTGGAAGAAGCCATCAGAGGATGGGGACATGGTGGCCATAAAGGGATGGACATGGTCAGAAACAATGCTCAGGTAGGCCGTGGCATTTAAACGATGCCCAATTGGCACTAAGGGGCCTAAAGTGTGCCAAGAAAACATCCCCCACACCATTACACCACCACCACCAGCCTGCACAGTGGTAACAAGGCATGATGGATCCATGTTCTCATTCTGTTTACGCCAAATTCTGACTCTAACATCTGAATGTCTCAACAGAAATCGAGACTCATCAGACCAGGCAACATTTTTCCAGTCTTCAACTGTCCAAATTTGGTGAGCTCTTGCAAATTGTAGCCTCTTTTTCCTATTTGTAGTGGAGATGAGTGGTACCCGGTGGGGTCTTCTGCTGTTGTAGCCCATCCGCCTCAAGGTTGTGCGTGTTGTGGCTTCACAAATGCTTTGCTGCATACCTCGGTTGTGACGAGTGGTTATTTCAGTCAAAGTTGCTCTTCTATCAGCTTGAATCAGTCGGCCCATTCTCCTCTGACCTCTGGCATCAACAAGGCATTTTCGCCCACAGGACTGCCGCATACTGGATGTTTTTCCCTTTTCACACCATTCTTTGTAAACCCTAGAAATGGTTGTGCGTGAAAATCCCAGTAACTGAGCAGATTGTGAAATACTCAGACCGGCCCGTCTGGCACCAACAACCATGCCACGCTCAAAATGGCTTAAATCACCTTTCTTTCCCATACTGACATTCAGTTTGGAGTTCAGGAGATTGTCTTGACCAGGACCACACCCCTAAATGCATTGAAGCAACTGCCATGTGATTGGTTGATTAGATAATTGTATTAATGAGAAATTCAACAGGTGTTCCTAATAATCCTTTAGGTGAGTGTAGATATATATATATATATATATATATATATATATAAACAAATAAATAAATTATTAATAAGTACAATGATACTAACTGTGATTATAGGACAGTCTATGAAATGTTCCTATAAACAATTTATAATGGTCCATATGCACAAAAAAATGCTTAAATTTTTTTATATATATTTTGAATTTTCACATATGTATGAGTATAAAGATTCGTTTTTCAGGAAGTAATTAATTTGCGATCACAAATCAGTTAAAAATGTTGCTCATTTGAGCATATATAATAATATAAATGCTTATTTATATTCCCTAATTTTTATTTATTTTTTACATATTTTTTTAGATTTTCACACACTTATGTGTAAAAAAAATCTTACTTTTCAGGAAATAATCATTAAATAATTAATCACAAATCAGTTAAAAATGTTGCTCAGTTGATCATATAATAATATAAATGCTTATTTATATTCCCTTTTTTTTAACTTACTTTTTAGATTTCCACATATGTATATAAACATGTACATGTATGTGTAAAAAGAAATCTCATAAATATAATTTTTTCAGGAAATAATAATTTCTTAATTCGTTATTACAAAGTCAGTTAAAATGTTGCTTATTTGAGTTTATATCAATAGAAATGCTTATCATGATTCCCTATGTATCTTTACATTTTCATATTGTTGTATTGTTTTAATTACTGCTTCATAAATCCTGGTTTGTTCCGCGCTTTTGACGTTTAAGCTCATCTCTGTGCGTTTGCTAAACGAGGCCCTTGGTTTCACTGCATTATTGGAGCTGGTGCACATGTTCACACTGCAGTTTAATCTGGAGTCACTTCACTTATTAGAGTTTAATGTGGTTCTTATTTACAGAAGTGGCAAACAAATGTATTTCTGTGCAGCCTGTACATGAACATTGTGTTCCAAGCTGGTGCATTTATCACTACAGGTAACAAACATTGCGTGCGTGTGTGTTTATGTGTGTGTGTGTGCGTGCGTGCGCGCGCGTGCAAACGCAACCAAGTTTATGTGATGAAAAGAAGCATTTCAAAGGATTTTGCCATATATTTATTTTCATAGATGTATTGAGAGTCCCTCGAATGTCTAAATCATTTCTGAGAAAAACATCCAGATACATGAAAATTCACCAGCAATTTTGAACCGCTCATCGTCCATCAGCTCAACATGTTTAATATATACTGTGAATATGAACTAGCGAAAACTTAGTAATACACAGAAAAGGCCTGCTTCTGTCTTTCCTCTGTTCTGCCGGTGAAGTTTGCGATGTAAACAGACGAAGAGGCTTCGTTCCAAATCCTAGTGAGCTGCCGATCTAGACAGCATTTGAAGGGAACATAAACATAAGGCAACGTTGTATGTATATACTGTACATCGTAGAGTACATTAAAAAATGCCTCCAACGTGACGAAAGAAATGTAGATTCTCATTTTTCTTTCAAGACTAAAAAGTATTGATGTAAAACACTCTATTTTACCCATTATTTGTGTGTTTTTATGATTATTACAGTACTGTCTGCTTAGAAACTTGCTAATTCAGACTCCATTTTGTGAAAATTAGGCTTAAATTTAAGATTTATCTATTTGAATTGCATATAACAATTTTTTTTTAAAGTTATGACATAACTAATAAACTTGATGTGATGCATATTGGTCAGTCACACAGACCAGATTTCTAAAATATTACTAAATAAACTGAATGTGTTTTGAATTCACAATAACCAGGTTTATATATTTAGCATCAATAAATCCAATTTTAGTTCAATCTCATACATCGTAACTAACTGAAGATTGCTTGTTATACAGCTAATCATATTTTAACCATCTTTTTATCTGAATAAATGTAATTGTTTTCACAATGAACAGATTTATTCTGATTCTAAGCCATTTAAATAAATGCATTTCAAAATATGATCATTTAATAAAAGCGAGATGCAGATATTTCGTAATAAACTATGCCATGGTTTTTTAAATCTGACAAATATGAATCACATTACGTTTATTAGTTCGTTAAATCTGTGGGAAACACTTTACTTAAAGCTTTTATGTATAATGCATCACAAAGGTATTCATATTGTATGCTATAATGCATCGGTAACACTTTACTTAAAGGGGTGTGCATAAGACTGACATGACAGGGTTTATGCATGTTTATGACAACTGTCATTAAGAGTCAGCCAATGTCAAAACCAACCACCTGACAGTTTAATGTAATGTTAACCCATAAAGCTAAGTGCTTTCTTAAGTTTGATAATTAATCTGCTATGTCATGTTTATGACATATTTATGACAGCTTGTGTTATCTTAGTAATGTCAAGTTGTCATGACAAAGACACTGACAGATTATGATGGTTTATGTCAAGTTGTCATTACCAAGACATCTCAAACAATGTCATATTTGCATTAAAAATGTCATAACTGAGTGAATGACACTTAATGACAGTTGTCATAAACATGCATAAACCCTACTTCATATTCATGACATGTGTCATGTCAGTCTTATGCACACCGCTTCAAGTAAAGTGTTACCAATGCATCTAATTGTAACCAAAGTTAAAATGCATTATAATATTTGCAGATTCCTTGTCAAATATGAAATTGGTTTTACTTTACTTTCTAAAGGCGTATTCAATTAATAGATAAGTATTATAACTGTGGTTACTATTATTCATGAGATTATGCAATGCATTATAAGTCGCAATACAAGGCATAATTAATGCATTAAAAAATGTTGATGATGCATGATATAAAGGCTTTAAGTAAAGTGTTGCCAAACGTGTATATTCCAAATTTCATTTGCAATTCAAATACATAAATGTTGAATCTGTGAGTCAGATCCGTCACGTAAGATGTGAAGTGGCTCACTGGGTTCTGGAACGTCTCTAGTTGTTCTATTGCAGATCTGTGCTGATTCTTTACTGTTTCTATGGTGAATCACTGTTCTGTCGTCAAGGAGACGTTTGTGCAAGAACATCATTGTGGCACTTGAAGGAGAAATGACAATAACATGATGCTTGTGATTCATTGGTGAGCGGCCGTGTGTGTGTGTAACACCAGACTGTGGAGGAGAAACTGCTGGATCATTCACACGCTTTCTTCATCCTCTGATGTGTGTGTGTGTAAATCTCAGTAAATCTGTCCAGAACATATCCTGCTCGTGTTTCTGTGGAAGCTTGTTTCCGCCGCTGAAGAAATCAGAAATAATAAAGGTAACTGAGACTTTTTTTTTCTAGGAATTGTGAGTTTTTATCTTAAAACTCTTGACTTTTTTCCCCACAATTCTGACTTTTTTTCACGCAATTTAGATTTGTTTCTAGTAATTGCGAGATTTTAACACAAAATTTTGACTTTTTTCCCACAATTCTGACTTTTTTCCCCACAATTCTGACTTTTTTCCCTACAATTCTGACTTTTTTCACGCAATTCTGACTTTTTTCTAGTAATTGCGAGATTTTAACAGAAAATGTTGACTTTTTTCCCACAATTCGGACTTTTTTTCTAGTAATTGCGAGATTTTATCATAAAATTTAGACTTTTTCCCCACAATTCTGACTTTTTCCCCCACAATTCTGACTTTTTTTCACGCAAATCTGACTTTTTTCACGCAATTCTGACTTTTTTTCATGCAATTCTGACTTTTTTCTAGTAATTGTGAGATTTTATCACAAAATTTTGACTTTTTCCCCACAATTCTTTTTTTTTTTTTTTTTTGCAATTCTGACTTTTTTTTAGTAATTGCGAATTTTTTTCTCACAATTCTGACTTTTTTCCCACAATTTTCTAGTTTTTTCTTGCCATTGCGAGTTTATATCACAATTCTGAGGAAAAAAAGTCAATTGTAGAATATAAACTCACAATTGAAAGAAAGTCAGAATTGTAAGATATAAAGTCACAATTCTGAGATTTTTTTTATTTTTATTTTGAGATCGTCGCAATTACCTTTTAAATTTTTTATTCCATGGCGGAAACAAGCTTCTATATATTTCCCCCCAAAATCAAAAGAAAAAAATCAATAAAGTTATTAAATATATAAAAAATATTTTTAAAAATTATATTAGAAAATTATATTTTCATTAAAGAAGACTATTTTAAGATGTATTACTTTTATTTATTATTATTTATTTTTATTTTATCATTATTTTTTGCATTGTGATGGGAAATGTTTTTAACTGCCATGACATTACTTTTTCTATTTTCTTTATGAATTTAAATGTGACCTGGGGCCGTATTCACAAAGAATTTTAAGGCTAAAAGTAGCTCCTAACTGGCGAATTTAGGAGCAACTCCTAAAAATAATGGGCGTGTCACTCCTAACTTTAGGACTCCTAATTTTTTTCACTAAGAGTAATTCACGAAGCATTTTAGCCCTAAAAGTAGCACCTAAGTCTGGGACAGCTTAAAAGCAGTCGAGAGGACTCCTAACTCACTAAGACCTATTCACAAAGGATTGTAGCGCACACCACTGCCTCTCGCAGTCGTCCGGGGTCCGCGACACAAGCGGAAATGCTGAATTGATCTGCAAACAAATCCTCTCCCATGTCTCATGCTTAGTTTTGCTTGATATCCCAGTGCCGAATTTCACTTTTATTATGTTTTTTTTTCCAGCACCAGCTGGGCCAGCAGCAGTAACTGATCCTGCGTCCAGTTGGGCTTTCTTTTCCGTTTTGGCGAGTTCATAATCCACCGTCATTCAACTATTACATTACTTCAATAGGAGCAACATTTCCTTGCTTTAAGTAGTCTATTTAGGCTAATAGGATGTCAATTAACCAAGCAAGTGTTAATGCAAGTGGCGTTTTTTCATTATTAGGCAAGTGGCGGTTTTCACTAGGCTACCTTGATTTAATTTAATTTAATTCACGACTTTTCTCTCTCTCTCTTCCTTTTTAGAATTACACTTCACTGGAGCCGGCACAAACATTATATATGCATTTCGATGACATTACTATTATTATTTTGTGTAGATGTCATATTTAGATGTCGTAATTCCATGATTATGTTAACATGTTATGTTCCGCATGATGGCCCTGTCATCTAACAACCAATCACCGTGATCACTGCGAGGAGGCTCGTGCATGAGAAGTGACGTCATCCATAGCAACGAAGACTCACTCTTAGTTTAGGAGTTGTCATTTTTCCTTACTAAGAGTAGGTCTGAAAGGCGTTGTGAATAACTTTTAAGAGAAAACTCCTAGCTAAAATATTTTAGTGCGATTTAGGAGTACTCCTAGTGGTAAGATAAAATTCTTTGTGAATACGGCCCCTGGACTTTTTTTTTTTTTTTTTTTTTTTAGATTCTCCAATTTACTTTTAAATCTGACTTTCAAATGGAAAGGTTTCCTCTTGAGGAAGAGCAACAGGTTCAGCGGTATTTAATGCACCGCTTGACAGAAAAGCATAAAGAGGCTTTAATTTCACGCGTTCCTGTTTCCATGCACCACAGATTGAGATAATAAATATTGAGAGATATTTAAATGAAGAGATGTGTGTGGATGTGGAAGATTTCTATGATGGTTTATTGCTCAGTATCTGAGTTCATACGTTTGATTTGTACAGTAAGTTTGTTGTTTTCATGCATTTGTCCATCTTTATACTGCAGGATTGTGGATTTACACTGTGAGATTTGCTGTCAGTGCTGAGAGAGTTCAGAAGCTGCTGTAAAAACTACAATTATAACTCAATCCTGTAGAACTGGATGTCTGACTGCACTCCTTTTACTAATACTTCAGATGTTTGACTTTTAACAGCAGATTTGTACAAAAAACACCCAGTCTTGCCTCAAATATCAAATTATTCAGTTCAAGAGGTTGCACTCTTAAAGTTAGTGTATGTCTATGCATTTCCAAAAAAATGTCCAATATTTCATCAGCTGAACGTGATTTCTCTGTCCCTTAAGCTTCATTTTCATATCCTTCACATTAAACATGCCATCTACTGAATAATGTCCATAATTAAGAGTTTAAGTATGCTCTGTGATGTCGAACTTGTGGCCAGAATAGAGTTTGATCTGCTCTGAAGCAAAGAAATCATCCATATCTATAATTAAGCAGCGTAACTGCGTCATATTTTTGTGGATACCGTGATACACTATCATTCAAAAGTTAGAGATTAATAAATAAATACATAAATAAGGAATGTGACAGCAAAGATATTTGTTACATGTAAAACATGCATTATAAATTGGAATATTTCACACAATTCTTACTGTATTTTTGATCAAATAAATGCAGTCTTGGTGAGAACAAGAGACTAATTTCATAAAAAATTCATTTATTCAAACTTTTGACTTTTGTGTAGTCACAAAAACATTAGAATTTCACATTTTAAAGGGTTTTTCAGCCAAAAAGTGTATTTTAATCAGGTTTGTGGAGATGCAAATGAAAGATGTGATGGAGAAAGCAAATAACGACTCAGATTTTGTGTGAGTAAATGATGATCATGTATTGCATAAATGTGTTTTCCACCATATAATGCAGGTATTCAGTTATTGTTGTTGTTGTTGTTGTTGTTGTTGTTGTTGTTGTTGTTGTTGTTGTTGGTGTGTGTGTGTGTGTGTGTGTGTGTTTTCAGACTCGCTCCAGGAGATCGTGCTCACGTGTCGTTCTCAGATCGTCTCAAACCTCGCTCTGTTTGACAGGCGTGAAATCCCTGAATACAGTTAATATATTCAGGGTCTGAACACAAAACCCCAAATACATCAATCTCCTGCCAAAAACTAACTCTTCCAGGCATATATACAGTGTGTGATCGGTAGGTCTAGGGATTGTGTGTGTGTGTGTGTGATCAGTAGGTCTAGGCGTCGTGTTAGTGTGTGTGTGTGTGTGTGTGTGTGTGTGTGTGTGTCTGATCGGTAGGTCTAGGGGTCGGGTTAGTGTGTCTGTGTGTGTGTGTGATTGGTAGGTCTAGGGGTGGGGTTAGTGTGTGTGTGTGTGTGTGATCAGTAGGTCTAGGCGTCGTGTTAGTGTGTGTGTGTGTGTCTGATCGGTAGGTCTAGGGGTCGGGTTAGTGTGTGTGTGTGTGTGTGTGATTGGTAGGTCTAGGGGTGGGGTTAGTGTGTGTGTGTGTGTGTGTGTGTGTGTGTGTGTGATCAGTAGGTCTAGGCGTCGTGTTAGTGTGTGTGTGTGTGTGTGTCTGATCGGTAGGTCTAGGGGTCGGGTTAGTGTGTGTGTGTGTGTGTGTGTGTGTGTGTGTGTGTGTGTGTGTGTGTGTGATTGGTAGGTCTAGGGGTGGGGTTAGTGTGTGTGTGTGTGTGTGTGATCAGTAGGTCTAGGCGTCGTGTTAGTGTGTGTGTGTGTGTGTGTGTGTGTCTGATCGGTAGGTCTAGGGGTCGGGTTAGTGTGTGTGTGTGTGTGTGTGTGTGTGTGTGTGTGATCAGTAGGTCTAGGCGTCGTGTTAGTGTGTGTGTGTGTGTGTGTCTGATCGGTAGGTCTAGGGGTCGGGTTAGTGTGTGTGTGTGTGTGTGTGTGTGTGATTGGTAGGTCTAGGGGTGGGGTTAGTGTGTGTGTGTGTGTGTGTGATCAGTAGGTCTAGGCGTCGTGTTAGTGTGTGTGTGTGTGTGTGTGTCTGATCGGTAGGTCTAGGGGTCGGGTTAGTGTGTGTGTGTGTGATTGGTAGGTGTAGGGGTGGGGTTAGTGTGTGTGTGTGTGTGTCTCTCTCTCTCTCTCTCTCTCTCTCTCTCTCTCTCTCTCTCTCTCTCTGAGTCAGTGTTGTGTGTAATTAGCTCTTATTTAATTAAAAAGGTCTTGAAAGGTTGGACTGTGTGTATATCTATCCCACCTTTAATGCAGTGCTTTATTATCATTTCATTCTCGGGTTTAGTTACAGGCAGTTTCCACAAATAGGGTATAAATTAGTGTCCTTTTTTTATTATTCAATTTCATTATTTGTTTTAGTCCAATAAATAGGCTATTCATTTCTGTCCTTTTATTTTATTTTTTATTAATTTAATTAAATTTCATGATTGATTTTAGTCCAACTAATAGGGTATAATTTAGTGTCCTTATATTTTATTTATTTTATATTTAATTAAATTTCTTGATTATTTTAGTCCACAAATAGGGTATAAATAAGTCTTTTAAATATTTATATATTTTATTTCATTTCATTATTTTAGTCCACAAATAGGGTAAAAGTGAGTGTCATTTTATTTTTAACATTTTTATTTTGTATTTATTTAATTCAACTTCATTTTTAGTTATGGGTATTTTTCACAAATAGGGTTTAAATTAATGCTTATTTTTTTTATTTTTTTTTATTGCTTAGTTATTGGTACTTTCCACAAATAGGGTATAAATTTAATTAATTTGTTCGTTCGTTTGTTCATTAATTCAAATCCCCTGTTCTGGAGGTAAAGTAATTTGATATGTTAATTTAACTTTTATCCAAAACAATTTGAATAGCATGAAATCCATTTAAAATGATGTTTTTTGCCTGTCCCGACTCACTGGTCTCGTCTTTCTCAACTGAAATCATGCAACAGCAACATTTTGAGTTGCTGTCAAATTAATTTAATTTTGTATAAATGTTTATTTGATAAACAGAAATAAACCACATAAATCAGGTACTGTAATAAAAAAACACTTTTTTAAAGTGCATTTTACAAGAAAAGTGTATTTCATTTTTACTTTTTAAAAACAATTTAATTCAATGTGTTTCCGTTTGTTTGTAATTATCTGTGAAATTGACTATAGCAATTTGGGTGAATTATTGCTTCGAAGTAAATCCAGCATGTGAAGCTGAAGGCACTTTTTTATATTTTGCATAAAAAGAACAAAAGATTCGACTGTCACAGTTGGGTTGAAAAAAGAGACAAGTAAAGGATGATAAATGGAGCAGTTTTACGTTTATTTTTCAAAGAACTCAGGAAACGAGAACAGAACAACCAAACATAGAGTAATGTGATAAGATTAGACGAAGAATTGGACAAAACAGGTTTAAAAACACAGACCAGACTAATTAAACGAACAGCAGGTGTGCTAATCAATCAATGAGGAACCGAGGAAACGAACAGCAGATGTGCCAATCAATCAATCAATGAGGAACTGAGGAAACGAACAGCAGGTATGCCAATCAATCAATGAGGAACCGAGGAAACGAACAGCAGATGTGCCAATCAATCAATCAATGAGGAACTGAGGAAACGAACAGCAGGTATGCCAATCAATCAATCAATGAGGAACCGAGGAAACGAACAGCAGGTATGCCAATCAATCAATCAATGAGGAACCGAGGAAACGAACAGCAGATGTGCTAATCAATCAATCAATGAGGAACTGAGGAAACGAACAGCAGATGTGCCAATCAATCAATCAATGAGGAACTGAGGAAACGAACAGCAGATGTGCTAATCAATCAATCAATGAGGAACTGAGGAAACGAACAGCAGGTGTGCCAATCAATCAATCAATGAGGAACTGAGGAAACGAACAGCAGGTGTGCCAATCAATCAATCAATGAGGAACTGAGGAAACGAACAGCAGGTGTGCTAATCAATCAATCAATGAGGAACTGAGGAAACGAACAGCAGGTGTGCCAATCAATCAATCAATGAGGAACTGAGGAAACGAACAGCAGGTGTGCTAATCAATCAATCAATGAGGAACCAAGGAAACGAACAGCAGGTGTGCCAATCAATCAATCAATGAGGAACTGAGGAAACGAACAGCAGATGTGCTAATCAATCAATCAATGAGGAACCGAGGAAACGAACAGCAGATGTGCTAATCAATCAATCAATGAGGAAACGAGGAAACGAACAGCAGATGTGCCAATCAATCAATCAATGAGGAACCAAGGAAACGAACAGCAGATGTGCCAATCAATCAATCAATGAGGAACTGAGGAAACGAACAGCAGGTGTGCTAATCAATCAATCAATGAGGAACCAAGGAAACGAACAGCAGGTGTGCCAATCAATCAATCAATGAGGAACTGAGGAAACGAACAGCAGATGTGCCAATCAATCAATCAATGAGGAACCAAGGAAACGAACAGCAGATGTGCTAATCAATCAATCAATGAGGAAACGAGGAAACGAACAGCAGATGTGCCAATCAATCAATCAATGAGGAACCGAGGAAACGAACAGCAGATGTGCTAATCAATCAATCAATGAGGAAACGAGGAAACGAACAGCAGATGTGCCAATCAATCAATCAATGAGGAACCAAGGAAACGAACAGCAGATGTGCCAATCAATCAATCAATGAGGAACCGAGGAAACGAACAGCAGATGTGCTAATCAATCAATCAATGAGGAAACGAGGAAACGAACAGCAGATGTGCCAATCAATCAATCAATGAGGAACTGAGGAAACGAACAGCAGATGTGCTAATCAATCAATCAATGAGGAACCGAGGAAACGAACAGCAGATGTGCTAATCAATCAATCAATGAGGAACTGAGGAAACGAACAGCAGATGTGCCAATCAATCAATCAATGAGGAACCGAGGAAACGAACAGCAGATGTGCTAATCAATCAATCAATGAGGAAACGAGGAAACGAACAGCAGATGTGCCAATCAATCAATCAATGAGGAACCGAGGAAACGAACAGCAGATCTGCTAATCAATCAATCAATGAGGAACTGAGGAAACGAACAGCAGATGTGCCAATCAATCAATCAATGAGGAACCGAGGAAACGAACAGCAGATGTGCTAATCAATCAATCAATGAGGAAACGAGGAAACGAACAGCAGATGTGCCAATCAATCAATCAATGAGGAACCGAGGAAACGAACAGCAGATCTGCTAATCAATCAATCAATGAGGAACTGAGGAAACGAACAGCAGGTGTGCTAATCAATCAATCAATGAGGAACTGAGGAAACGAACAGCAGGTGTGCTAATCAATCAATCAATGAGGGACCGAGGAAACGAACAGCAGGTGTGCTAATCAATCAATCAATGAAGAACTGAGGAAACGAACAGCAGGTGTGCTAATCAATCAATCAATGAGGGACCGAGGAAACGAACAGCAGGTGTGCTAATCAATCAATCAATGAGGAACTGAGGAAACGAACAGCAGGTGTGCTAGTCAATCAATCAATGAGGAACTGAGGAAACGAACAGCAGGTGTGCTAATCAATCAATCAATGAGGAACTGAGGAAACGAACAGCAGATGTGCTAATCAATCAATCAATGAGGAACCGAGGAAACGAACAGCAGGTGTGCCAATCAATCAATCAATGAGGAACTGAGGAAACGAACAGCAGATGTGCCAATCAATCAATCAATGAGGAACCAAGGAAACGAACAGCAGATGTGCCAATCAATCAATCAATGAGGAACTGAGGAAACGAACAGCAGATGTGCCAATCAATCAATCAATGAGGAACCAAGGAAACGAACAGCAGATGTGCCAATCAATCAATCAATGAGGAACTGAGGAAACGAACAGCAGATGTGCTAATCAATCAATCAATGAGGAACCAAGGAGACGAACAGCAGATGTGCTAATCAATCAACCAATGAGGAACTGAGGAAACGAACAGCAGATGTGCCAATCAATCAATCAATGAGGAACTGCAGAAACGAACAGCAGATGTGCTAATCAATCAATCAATGAGGGACCGAGGAAACGAACAGCAGGTGTGCTAATCAATCAATGAGGAACTGAGGAAACGAACAGCAGATGTGCTAATCAATCAATCAATGAGGGACCGAGGAAACGAACAGCAGGTGTGCTAATCAATCAATCAATGAGGAACTGAGGAAACGAACAGCAGGTGTGCTAATCAATCAATCAATGAGGAACTGAGGAAACGAACAGCAGGTGTGCTAATCAATCAATGAGGAACTGCAGAAACGAACAGCAGATGTGCTAATCAATCAATCAATGAGGGACCGAGGAAACGAACAGCAGGTGTGCTAATCAATCAATCAATGAGGAACTGAGGAAACGAACAGCAGGTGTGCTAATCAATCAATCAATGAGGAACTGAGGAAACGAACAGCAGGTGTGCTAATCAATCAATCAATGAGGAACTGAGGAAACGAACAGCAGGTGTGCTAATCAATCAATCAATGAGGAACTGAGGAAACGAACAGCAGGTGTGCCAATCAATCAATCAATGAGGAACTGAGGAAACGAACAGCAGGTGTGCTAATCAATCAATCAATGAGGAACCAAGGAGACGAACAGCAGATGTGCTAATCAATCAATCAATGAGGAACCAAGGAAACGAACAGCAGATGTGCCAATCAATCAATCAATGAGGAACTGAGGAAACGAACAGCAGATGTGCTAATCAATCAATCAATGAGGGACCGAGGAAACGAACAGCAGGTGTGCTAATCAATCAATCAATGAGGAACTGAGGAAACGAACAGCAGATGTGCTAATCAATCAATCAATGAGGAACCGAGGAAACGAACAGCAGATGTGCTAATCAATCAATCAATGAGGGACCGAGGAAACGAACAGCAGGTGTGCTAATCAATCAATCAATGAGGAACTGAGGAAACGAACAGCAGATGTGCTAATCAATCAATCAATGAGGAACCGAGGAAACGAACAGCAGATGTGCCAATCAATCAATCAATGAGGAACCGAGGAAACGAACAGCAGATGTGCTAATCAATCAATCAATGAGGAACCAAGGAGACGAACAGCAGGTGTGATAATCAATCAATCAATGAGGAACCAAGGAAACGAACAGCAGATGTGCCAATCAATCAATCAATGAGGAACCGAGGAAACGAACAGCAGATGTGCCAATCAATCAATCAATGAGGAACCAAGGAAACGAACAGCAGATGTGCCAATCAATCAATCAATGAGGAACTGAGGAAACGAACAGCAGGTGTGCTAATCAATCAATCAATGAGGAACCGAGGAAACGAACAGCAGATGTGCCAATCAATCAATCAATGAGGAACTGAGGAAACGAACAGCAGATGTGCTAATCAATCAATCAATGAGGAACCGAGGAAACGAACAGCAGATGTGCCAATCAATCAATCAATGAGGAACTGAGGAAACGAACAGCAGGTGTGCTAATCAATCAATCAATGAGGAACCGAGGAAACGAACAGCAGATGTGCCAATCAATCAATCAATGAGGAACTGAGGAAACGAACAGCAGATGTGCTAATCAATCAATCAATGAGGAACCAAGGAGACGAACAACAGATGTGCCAATCAATCAATCAATGAGGAACCAAGGAAACGAACAGCAGATGTGCCAATCAATCAATCAATGAGGAACTGAGGAAACGAACAGCAGATGTGCTAATCAAATAATCAATGAGGAACCGAGGAAACGAACAGCAGATGTGCTAATCAATCAATCAATGAGGAACCGAGGAAATGAACAGCAGATGTGCTAATCAATCAATCAATGAGGAACCAAGGAAACGAACAGCAGATGTGCCAATCAATCAATCAATGAGGAACTGAGGAAACGAACAGCAGATGTGCTAATCAATCAATCAATGAGGGACCGAGGAAACGAACAGCAGGTGTGCTAATCAATCAATCAATGAGGAACTGAGGAAACGAACAGCAGATGTGCTAATCAAATAATCAATGAGGAACCGAGGAAACGAACAGCAGATGTGCCAATCAATCAATCAATGAGGAACCAAGGAAACGAACAGCAGATGTGCCAATCAATCAATCAATGAGGAACCGAGGAAACGAACAGCAGATGTGCTAATCAATCAATCAATGAGGAACCAAGGAAACGAACAGCAGATGTGCCAATCAATCAATCAATGAGGAACCGAGGAAACGAACAGCAGATGTGCCAATCAATCAATCAATGAGGAACCAAGGAAACGAACAGCAGTTGTGCCAATCAATCAATCAATGTGGAACCGAGGAAACGAACAGCAGATGTGCCAATCAATCAATCAATGAGGAACCAAGGAAACGAACAGCAGATGTGCCAATCAATCAATCAATGAGGAACCGAGGAAACGAACAGCAGATGTGCTAATCAATCAATCAATGAGGAACCGAAGAAACGAACAGCAGATCTGCTAATCAATCAATCAATGAGGAACCGAGGAAACGAACAGCAGATGTGCCAATCAATCAATCAATGTGGAACCGAGGAAACGAACAGCTGATGTGCCAATCAATCAATCAATGAGGAACCAAGGAAACGAACAGCAGATGTGCCAATCAATCAATCAATGAGGAACTGAGGAAACGAACAGCAGATGTGCCAATCAATCAATCAATGTGGAACCGAGGAAACGAACAGCAGGTGTGCTAATCAATCAATCAATGAGGAACCGAGGAAACGAACAGCAGATGTGCCAATCAATCAATCAATGAGGAACTGAGGAAACGAACAGCAGGTGTGCTAATCAATCAATCAATGAGGAACCGAGGAAACGAACAGCAGATGTGCCAATCAATCAATCAATGAGGAACTGAGGAAACGAACAGCAGATGTGCTAATCAATCAATCAATGAGGAACCAAGGAGACGAACAACAGATGTGCCAATCAATCAATCAATGAGGAACCAAGGAAACGAACAGCAGATGTGCCAATCAATCAATCAATGAGGAACTGAGGAAACGAACAGCAGATGTGCTAATCAAATAATCAATGAGGAACCGAGGAAACGAACAGCAGATGTGCTAATCAATCAATCAATGAGGAACCGAGGAAATGAACAGCAGATGTGCTAATCAATCAATCAATGAGGAACCAAGGAAACGAACAGCAGATGTGCCAATCAATCAATCAATGAGGAACTGAGGAAACGAACAGCAGATGTGCTAATCAATCAATCAATGAGGGACCGAGGAAACGAACAGCAGGTGTGCTAATCAATCAATCAATGAGGAACTGAGGAAACGAACAGCACATGTGCTAATCAAATAATCAATGAGGAACCGAGGAAACGAACAGCAGATGTGCCAATCAATCAATCAATGAGGAACCAAGGAAACGAACAGCAGATGTGCCAATCAATCAATCAATGAGGAACCGAGGAAACGAACAGCAGATGTGCTAATCAATCAATCAATGAGGAACCAAGGAAACGAACAGCAGATGTGCCAATCAATCAATCAATGAGGAACCGAGGAAACGAACAGCAGATGTGCCAATCAATCAATCAATGAGGAACCAAGGAAACGAACAGCAGATGTGCCAATCAATCAATCAATGTGGAACCGAGGAAACGAACAGCAGATGTGCCAATCAATCAATCAATGAGGAACCAAGGAAACGAACAGCAGATGTGCCAATCAATCAATCAATGAGGAACCGAGGAAACGAACAGCAGATGTGCTAATCAATCAATCAATGAGGAACCGAAGAAACGAACAGCAGATCTGCTAATCAATCAATCAATGAGGAACCGAGGAAACGAACAGCAGATGTGCCAATCAATCAATCAATGTGGAACCGAGGAAACGAACAGCAGATGTGCCAATCAATCAATCAATGAGGAACCAAGGAAACGAACAGCAGATGTGCCAATCAATCAATCAATGAGGAACTGAGGAAACGAACAGCAGATGTGCCAATCAATCAATCAATGTGGAACCGAGGAAACGAACAGCAGGTGTGCTAATCAATCAATCAATGAGGAACCGAGGAAACGAACAGCAGATCTGCTAATCAATCAATCAATGAGGAACCGAGGAAACGAACAGCAGATGTGCCAATCAATCAATCAATGTGGAACCGAGGAAACGAACAGCAGGTATGCCAATCAATCAATCAATGAGGAACCAAGGAAACGAACAGCAGATGTGCCAATCAATCTATCAATGAGGAACTGAGGAAACGAACAGCAGATGTGCCAATCAATCAATCAATGTGGAACCGAGGAAACGAACAGCAGGTGTGCTAATCAATCAATCAATGTGGAACCGAGGAAACGAACAGCAGGTGTGCTAATCAATCAATCAATGAGGAACCGAGGAAACGAACAGCAGGTGTGCCAATCAATCAATCAATGAGGAACCAAGGAAACGAACAGCAGGTGTGCCAATCAATCAATCAATGTGGAACCGAGGAAACGAACAGCAGGTGTGCTAATCAATCAATCAATGTGGAACCGAGGAAACGAACAGCAGATGTGCCAATCAATCAATCAATGAGGAACCAAGGAAACGAACAGCAGATGTGCCAATCAATCAATGAGGAACCGAGGAAACGAACAGCAGATGTGCCAATCAATCAATCAATGAGGAACCAAGGAAACGAACAGCAGATGTGCCAATCAATCAATCAATGTGGAACCGAGGAAACGAACAGCAGATGTGCCAATCAATCAATCAATGAGGAACCAAGGAAACGAACAGCAGATGTGCTAATCAATCAATCAATGAGGAACCGAGGAAACGAACAGCAGGTGTGCTAATCAATCAATCAATGAGGGACCAAGGAAGCGAACAGCAGGTGTGCTAATCAATCAATCAATGAGGAACTGAGGAAATGAACAGCTGGTGTGCTAATCAATCAATCAATCAATGAGGAACCAAGGAAACGAACAGCAGGTGTGCTAATCAATCTATCAATGAGGAACCAAGGAAACAAACAGCAGATGTGCTAATCAATCAATCAATGAGGAACCGAGGAAACGAACAGCAGGTGTGCTAATCAATCAATCAATGAGGAACCAAGGAAACGAACAGCAGTTGTGCTAATCAATCAATCAATGAGGAACCAAGGAAACGAACAGCAGATGTGCCAATCAATCAATCAATGTGGAACCGAGGAAACGAACACCAGATGTGCCAATCAATCAATCAATGAGGAACCAAGGAAACGAACAGCAGATGTGCCAATCAATTAATCAATGAGGAACCGAGGAAACGAACAGCAGGTGTGCTAATCAATCAATCAATGAGGAACCAAGGAAACGAACAGCAGGTGTGCTAATCAATCAATCAATGAGGAACTGAGGAAACGAACAGCAGATGTGCTAATCAATCAATCAATGAGGGACCGAGGAAACGAACAGCAGGTGTGCTAATCAATCAATCAATGAGGAACTGAGGAAACGAACAGCAGATGTGCTAATCAATCAATCAATGAGGAACCGAGGAAACGAACAGCAGATGTGCCAATCAATCAATCAATGAGGAACCGAGGAAACGAACAGCAGATGTGCTAATCAATCAATCAATGAGGGACCGAGGAAACGAACAGCAGGTGTGCTAATCAATCAATCAATGAGGAACTGAGGAAACGAACAGCAGGTGTGCTAATCAATCAATCAATGAGGAACTGAGGAAACGAACAGCAGGTGTGCTAATCAATCAATCAATGAGGAACTGAGGAAACGAACAGCAGGTGTGCTAATCAATCAATCAATGAGGAACTGAGGAAACGAACAGCAGGTGTGCCAATCAATCAATCAATGAGGAACTGAGGAAACGAACAGCAGGTGTGCTAATCAATCAATCAATGAGGAACCAAGGAGACGAACAGCAGATGTGCTAATCAATCAATCAATGAGGAACCGAGGAAACGAACAGCAGATGTGCCAATCAATCAATCAATGAGGAACCGAGGAAACGAACAGCAGATGTGCCAATCAATCAATCAATGAGGAACTGAGGAAACGAACAGCAGGTGTGCTAATCAATCAATCAATGAGGAACCAAGGAGACGAACAGCAGATGTGCTAATCAATCAATCAATGAGGAACCAAGGAAACGAACAGCAGATGTGCCAATCAATCAATCAATGAGGAACTGAGGAAACGAACAGCAGATGTGCTAATCAATCAATCAATGAGGGACCGAGGAAACGAACAGCAGGTGTGCTAATCAATCAATCAATGAGGAACTGAGGAAACGAACAGCAGATGTGCTAATCAATCAATCAATGAGGAACCGAGGAAACGAACAGCAGATGTGCCAATCAATCAATCAATGAGGAACCGAGGAAACGAACAGCAGATGTGCTAATCAATCAATCAATGAGGGACCGAGGAAACGAACAGCAGGTGTGCTAATCAATCAATCAATGAGGAACTGAGGAAACGAACAGCAGATGTGCTAATCAATCAATCAATGAGGAACCGAGGAAACGAACAGCAGGTGTGCCAATCAATCAATCAATGAGGAACCGAGGAAACGAACAGCAGATGTGCTAATCAATCAATCAATGAGGAACCAAGGAGACGAACAGCAGGTGTGCTAATCAATCAATCAATGAGGAACCGAGGAAACGAACAGCAGATGTGCTAATCAATCAATCAATGAGGAACCGAGGAAACGAACAGCAGATGTGCCAATCAATCAATCAATGAGGAACCGAGGAAACGAACAGCAGATGTGCTAATCAATCAATCAATGAGGAACCAAGGAGACGAACAGCAGGTGTGCTAATCAATCAATCAATGAGGAACCGAGGAAACGAACAGCAGATGTGCCAATCAATCAATCAATGAGGAACCGAGGAAACGAACAGCAGATGTGCTAATCAATCAATCAATGAGGAACCAAGGAGACGAACAGCAGGTGTGCTAATTAATCAATCAATGAGGAACCAAGGAAACGAACAGCAGATGTGCCAATCAATCAATCAATGAGGAACCGAGGAAACGAACAGCAGATGTGCCAATCAATCAATCAATGTGGAACCGAGGAAACGAACAGCAGATGTGCCAATCAATCAATCAATGAGGAACTGAGGAAACGAACAGCAGGTGTGCTAATCAATCAATCAATGAGGAACCGAGGAAACGAACAGCAGATGTGCCAATCAATCAATCAATGAGGAACTGAGGAAACGAACAGCAGATGTGCTAATCAATCAATCAATGAGGAACCAAGGAGACGAACAGCAGATGTGCTAATCAATCAATCAATGAGGAACCAAGGAAACGAACAGCAGATGTGCCAATCAATCAATCAATGAGGAACTGAGGAAACTAACAGCAGATGTGCTAATCAATCAATCAATGAGGGACCGAGGAAACGAACAGCAGGTGTGCTAATCAATCAATCAATGAGGAACTGAGGAAACGAACAGCAGATGTGCTAATCAATCAATCAATGAGGAACCGAGGAAACGAACAGCAGATGTGCCAATCAATCAATCAATGAGGAACCGAGGAAACGAACAGCAGATGTGCTAATCAATCAATCAATGAGGAACCAAGGAAACGAACAGCAGATGTGCCAATCAATCAATCAATGAGGAACTGAGGAAACGAACAGCAGATGTGCTAATCAATCAATCAATGAGGGACCGAGGAAACGAACAGCAGGTGTGCTAATCAATCAATCAATGAGGAACTGAGGAAACGAACAGCAGATGTGCTAATCAATCAATCAATGAGGAACTGAGGAAACGAACAGCAGATGTGCCAATCAATCAATCAATGTGGAACCGAGGAAACGAACAGCAGATGTGCCAATCAATCAATCAATGAGGAACCAAGGAAACGAACAGCAGATGTGCCAATCAATCAATCAATGAGGAACCGAGGAAACGAACAGCAGATGTGCTAATCAATCAATCAATGAGGAACCGAAGAAACGAACAGCAGATCTGCTAATCAATCAATCAATGAGGAACCGAGGAAACGAACAGCAGATGTGCCAATCAATCAATCAATGTGGAACCGAGGAAACGAACAGCAGATGTGCCAATCAATCAATCAATGAGGAACCAAGGAAACGAACAGCAGATGTGCCAATCAATCAATCAATGAGGAACTGAGGAAACGAACAGCAGATGTGCCAATCAATCAATCAATGTGGAACCGAGGAAACGAACAGCAGGTGTGCTAATCAATCAATCAATGTGGAACCGAGGAAACGAACAGCAGGTGTGCTAATCAATCAATCAATGAGGAACCGAGGAAACGAACAGCAGATCTGCTAATCAATCAATCAATGAGGAACAGAGGAAACGAACAGCAGATGTGCCAATCAATCAATCAATGTGGAACCGAGGAAACGAACAGCAGGTATGCCAATCAATCAATCAATGAGGAACCAAGGAAACGAACAGCAGATGTGCCAATCAATCAATCAATGAGGAACTGAGGAAACGAACAGCAGATGTGCCAATCAATCAATCAATGTGGAACCGAGGAAACGAACAGCAGGTGTGCTAATCAATCAATCAATGTGGAACCGAGGAAACGAACAGCAGGTGTGCTAATCAATCAATCAATGAGGAACCGAGGAAACGAACAGCAGGTGTGCCAATCAATCAATCAATGAGGAACCAAGGAAACGAACAGCAGGTGTGCTAATCAATCAATCAATGAGGAACCGAGGAAACGAACAGCAGGTGTGCTAATCAATCAATCAATGTGGAACCGAGGAAACGAACAGCAGGTGTGCTAATCAATCAATCAATGTGGAACCGAGGAAACGAACAGCAGATGTGCCAATCAATCAATCAATGAGGAACCAAGGAAACGAACAGCAGATGTGCCAATCAATCAATCAATGAGGAACCAAGGAAACGAACAGCAGATGTGCCAATCAATCAATCAATGTGGAACCGAGGAAACGAACAGCAGATGTGCCAATCAATCAATCAATGAGGAACCAAGGAAACGAACAGCAGATGTGCCAATCAATCAATCAATGTGGAACCGAGGAAACGAACAGCAGATGTGCCAATCAATCAATCAATGAGGAGCCAAGGAAACGAACAGCAGATGTGCCAATCAATTAATCAATGAGGAACCGAGGAAACGAACAGCAGGTGTGCTAATCAATCAATCAATGAGGAACCAAGGAAACGAACAGCAGATGTGCCAATCAATCAATCAATGAGGAACCAAGGAAACGAACAGCAGATGTGCTAATCAATCAATCAATGAGGAACCGAGGAAACGAACAGCAGGTGTGCTAATCAATCAATCAATGAGGGACCAAGGAAGCGAACAGCAGGTGTGCTAATCAATCAATCAATGAGGAACTGAGGAAACGAACAGCTGGTGTGCTAATCAATCAATCAATCAATGAGGAACCAAGGAAACGAACAGCAGGTGTGCTAATCAATCTATCAATGAGGAACCAAGGAAACAAACAGCAGATGTGCTAATCAATCAATCAATGAGGAACCGAGGAAACGAACAGCAGGTGTGCTAATCAATCAATCAATGAGGAACCAAGGAAACGAACAGCAGATGTGCTAATCAATCAATCAATGAGGAACCAAGGAAACGAACAGCAGATGTGCCAATCAATCAATCAATGTGGAACCGAGGAAACGAACAGCAGATGTGCTAATCAATCAATCAATGAGGAACCGAGGAAACGAACAGCAGATGTGCTAATCAATCAATCAATGAGGAACTGAGGAAACGAACAGCAGGTGTGCTAATCAATCAATCAATGAGGAACCGAGGAAACGAACAGCAGATGTGCTAATCAATCAATCAATGAGGAACCAAGGAAACGAACAGCAGATGTGCTAATCAATCAATCAATGAGGAACCAAGGAAACGAACAGCAGATGTGCTAATCAATCAATCAATGAGGAACCGAGGAAACGAACAGCAGTTGTGCTAATCAATCAATCAATGTGGAACCGAGGAAACGAACAGCAGATGTGCTAATCAATTAATCAATGAGGGACCGAGGAAACGAACAGCAGATGTGCCAATCAATCAATCAATGAGGAACCGAGGAAACGAACAGCAGATGTGCCAATCAATCAATCAATGAGGAACTGAGGAAACGAACAGCAGATGTGCCAATCAATCAATCAATGAGGAACTGAGGAAACGAACAGCAGGTGTGCTAATCAATCAATCAATGAGGAACCGAGGAAACGAACAGCAGATGTGCCAATCAATCAATCAATGAGGAACTGAGGAAACGAACAGCAGATGTGCTAATCAATCAATCAATGAGGAACCGAGGAAACGAACAGCAGATGTGCTAATCAATCAATCAATGAGGAACCGAGGAAACGAACAGCAGATGTGCCAATCAATCAATCAATGAGGAACTGAGGAAACGAACAGCAGATGTGCCAATCAATCAATCAATGAGGAACCAAGGAAATGAACAGCAGATGTGCTAATCAATCAATCAATGAGGAACTGAGGAAACGAACAGCAGATCTGCTAATCAATCAATCAATGAGGAACTGAGGAAACGAACAGCAGGTGTGCTAATCAATCAATCAATGAGGAACCAAGGAAACGAACAGCAGATGTGCCAATCAATCAATCAATGAGGAACCGAGGAAACGAACAGCAGATGTGCCAATCAATCAATCAATGAGGAACTGAGGAAACGAACAGCAGATGTGCCAATCAATCAATCAATGAGGAACCAAGGAAACGAACAGCAGATGTGCCAATCAATCAATCAATGAGGAACTGAGGAAACGAACAGCAGATGTGCCAATCAATCAATCAATGAGGAACTGAGGAAACGAACAGCAGATGTGCCAATCAATCAATCAATGAGGAACTGAGGAAACGAACAGCAGATGTGCTAATCAATCAATCAATGTGGAACCGAAGAAACGAACAGCAGGTGTGCTAATCAATCAATCAATGAGGAACCAAGGAAACGAACAGCAGGTGTGCTAATCAATCAATCAATGAGGAACCAAGGAAACGAACAGCAGATGTGCTAATCAATCAATCAATGAGGGACCAAGGAAACGAACAGCAGGTGTGCCAATCAATCAATCAATGAGGAACTGAGGAAACGAACAGCAGGTGTGCTAATCAATCCATCAATGAGGGACCAAGGAAACGAACAGCAGGTGTGCTAATCAATCAATCAATGAGGAACCAAGGAAACGAACAGCAGATGTGCTAATCAATCAATCAATGAGGAACCGAGGAAACGAACAGCAGTTGTGCTAATCAATCAATCAATGTGGAACCGAGGAAACGAACAGCAGATGTGCTAATCAATCAATCAATGAGGAACTGAGGAAACGAACAGCAGATCTGCTAATCAATCAATCAATGAGGAACTGAGGAAACGAACAGCAGGTGTGCTAATCAATTAATCAATGAGGGACCGAGGAAACGAACAGCAGATGTGCCAATCAATCAATCAATGAGGAACCGAGGAAACGAACAGCAGATGTGCCAATCAATCAATCAATGAGGAACTGAGGAAACGAACAGCAGATGTGCCAATCAATCAATCAATGAGGAACCGAGGAAACGAACAGCAGGTGTGCTAATCAATCAATCAATGAGGAACCGAGGAAACGAACAGCAGATGTGCCAATCAATCAATCAATGAGGAACTGAGGAAATGAACAGCAGATGTGCTAATCAATCAATCAATGAGGAACCGAGGAAACGAACAGCAGATGTGCCAATCAATCAATCAATGAGGAACTGAGGAAACGAACAGCAGATGTGCCAATCAATCAATCAATGAGGAACCAAGGAAATGAACAGCAGATGTGCTAATCAATCAATCAATGAGGAACTGAGGAAACGAACAGCAGATCTGCTAATCAATCAATCAATGAGGAACTGAGGAAACGAACAGCAGGTGTGCTAATCAATCAATCAATGAGGAACCAAGGAAACGAACAGCAGATGTGCTAATCAATCAATCAATGAGGAACCGAGGAAACGAACAGCAGATGTGCCAATCAATCAATCAATGAGGAACCGAGGAAACGAACAGCAGATGTGCCAATCAATCAATCAATGAAGACCTGAGGATACGAACAGCAGATGTGCCAATCAATCAATCAATGAGGAACCGAGGAAACGAACAGCAGATGTGCCAATCAATCAATCAATGAGGAACTGAGGAAACGAACAGCAGATGTGCCAATCAATCAATCAATGAGGAACCAAGGAAACGAACAGCAGATGTGCCAATCAATCAATCAATGAGGAACTGAGGAAACGAACAGCAGATGTGCCAATCAATCAATCAATGAGGAACTGAGGAAACGAACAGCAGATGTGCCAATCAATCAATCAATGAGGAACTGAGGAAACGAACAGCAGATGTGCTAATCAATCAATCAATGTGGAACCGAAGAAACGAACAGCAGGTGTGCTAATCAATCAATCAATGAGGAACCAAGGAAACGAACAGCAGGTGTGCTAATCAATCAATCAATGAGGAACCAAGGAAACGAACAGCAGATGTGCTAATCAATCAATCAATGAGGGACCAAGGAAACGAACAGCAGATGTGCTAATCAATCAATCAATGAGGAACCAAGGAAACGAACAGCAGGTGTGCTAATCAATCAATCAATGAGGAACCAAGGAAACGAACAGCAGATGTGCTAATCAATCAATCAATGAGGGACCAAGGAAACGAACAGCAGGTGTGCCAATCAATCAATCAATGAGGAACTGAGGAAACGAACAGCAGGTGTGCTAATCAATCAATCAATGAGGGACCAAGGAAACGAACAGCAGATGTGCCAATCAATCAATCAATGAGGAACTGAGGAAACGAACAGCAGATGTGCCAATCAATCAATCATTGAGGAACCAAGGAAATGAACAGCAGATGTGCTAATCAATCAATCAATGAGGAACCGAGGAAACGAACAGCAGATGTGCCAATCAATCAATCAATGAGGAACTGAGGAAGCGAACAGCAGATGTGCCAATCAATCAATCATTGAGGAACCAAGGAAATGAACAGCAGGTGTGCTAATCAATCAATCAATGAGGAACCGAGGAAACGAACAGCAGATGTGCTAATCAATCAATCAATGAGGAACCGAGGAAACGAACAGCAGATGTGCTAATCAATCAATCAATGAGGAACCGAGGAAACGAACAGCAGATGTGCTAATCAATCAATCAATGAGGAACCGAGGAAACGAACAGCAGATGTGCCAATCAATCAATCAATGAGGAACCAAGGAAACGAACAGCAGATGTGCCAATCAATCAATCAATGAGGAACTGAGGAAACGAACAGCAGATGTGCTAATCAATCAATCAATGTGGAACCGAAGAAACGAACAGCAGGTGTGCCAATCAATCAATCAATGAGGAACCAAGGAAACGAACAGCAGGTGTGCCAATCAATCAATCAATGAGGGACCAAGGAAACGAACAGCAGGTGTGCCAATCAATCAATCAATGAGGAACCAAGGAAACGAACAGCAGGTGTGCTAATCAATCAATCAATGAGGAACTGAGGAAACGAACAGCAGATGTGCCAATCAATCAATCAATGAGGGACCAAGGAAACGAACAGCAGGTGTGCCAATCAATCAATCAATGAGGAACTGAGGAAACGAACAGCAGATGTGCCAATCAATCAATCAATGAGGAACCAAGGAAACGAACAGCAGGTGTGCCAATCAATCAATCAATGAGGGACCAAGGAAACGAACAGCAGGTGTGCCAATCAATCAATCAATGAGGGACCAAGGAAACGAACAGCAGGTGTGCCAATCAATCAATCAATGAGGAACTGAGGAAACGAACAGCAGATGTGCCAATCAATCAATCAATGAGGAACTGAGGAAACGAACAGCAGATGTGCCAATCAATCAATCAATGAGGGACCAAGGAAACGAACAGCAGATGTGCCAATCAATCAATCAATGAGGGACCAAGGAAACGAACAGCAGGTGTGCCAATCAATCAATCAATGAGGAACTGAGGAAACGAACAGCAGATGTGCCAATCAATCAATCAATGAGGGACCAAGGAAACGAACAGCAGGTGTGCCAATCAATCAATCAATGAGGAACCGAGGAAACGAACAGCAGGTGTGCTAATCAATCAATCAATGAGGGACCAAGGAAACGAACAGCAGGTGTGCCAATCAATCAATCAATGAGGAACCAAGGAAACGAACAGCAGGTGTGCTAATCAATCAATCAATGAGGAACCAAGGAAACGAACAGCAGGTGTGCCAATCAATCAATCAATGAGGGACCAAGGAAACGAACAGCAGGTGTGCCAATCAATCAATCATTGAGGAACCAAGGAAATGAACAGCAGATGTGCTAATCAATCAATCAATGAGGAACTGAGGAAACGAACAGCAGGTGTGCTAATCAATCAATCAATGAGGAACCGAGGAAACGAACAGCAGATGTGCCAATCAATCAATCAATGAGGAACCAAGGAAACGAACAGCAGGTGTGCTAATCAATCAATCAATGAGGAACTGAGGAAACGAACAGCAGATGTGCTAATCAATCAATCAATGAGGAACCGAGGAAACGAACAGCAGATGTGCTAATCAATCAATCAATGAGGAACCAAGGAAACGAACAGCAGATGTGCCAATCAATCAATCAATGAGGGACCGAGGAAACGAACAGCAGGTGTGCTAATCAATCAATCAATGAGGAACTGAGGAAACGAACAGCAGATGTGCTAATCAATCAATCAATGAGGAACTGAGGAAACGAACAGCAGATGTGCCAATCAATCAATCAATGAGGAACTGAGGAAACGAACGCGTTGTAAAAGCATCAGCAATGCTTCTATCGCTTGTTTCCACTTCTTTCTCATCTGTGTTTTGATCCGGTGATTCTATACTCTTTTAGAAAATGCGTAATAACAGCATAACATTGAAAACATGGTGGGGAAAGAGTTAATATTTATTTTCTGAACTGTCTAAATGCATCCATATTCAGAGTCCAGTCTTTTACTGAAGTGCTGTACTGTGGATCTGTGGTCTCCGTCCTTTATGTGACATTAGCTAATGAAATGATATTCCTATATGTACATATCCATTATCTGTGTCACATTCACACACACCGTCTGTCCTGATAATGAACGCGTAACGTACAGTAAACGTGATTAGCATGCTAGTTTTGCCCTTGACGTGCGTTTGTTCTCGCTAAGACAGGATAGAGGGGGAGAAAACGGATGGATTGAAGGTGACAGAAGAGCGATAGAGAGATTGTGATGCAGCAAAACACACACTGATCTGATTTAAAACACACTCGAGGGGTGAAAGACATCAGACCATCTCACACACGCTTCAGTCGCACGCGGAAACATCAGCGTTTTCCAGCACAAATATCTCAACGCCCTTAAATCAAGAAAAACTGTTTTCCCTCTGAATTATGTTGATTTTCTGACCGCATTGGCAGATATTTGTTTTTGTTTTAAGCATGAACACGTCATTTTGATACATTTTTCAGAAATTAAGACTTAATATCTTCAGTCATTCTGCTTCTTCTCCAGTAAATTTAGCTTGGATAGCTTAGCTTAGATATTAGTGCTGGAAAACAAGACAGAAATACTGATCATTTTTTACAGTGTGTTGGTCTTTCGTGTGAGCAACAGAATTCATGTGCAGATTCAACTGATTCAGATTCTAGTATAAAATTCAACTGATTCAGATCTGAGTTTAAAATCAACTGATTCAGATTCAAGTTCAAATTCAACTGATTCAGATTCTAGTTCAAATTCAACTGATTCAGATTCAAGTTTTATTTTCAACTGATTCAGATTCGAGTTCAAATTCAACTGATTCAAATTCAAGCTCTAATTCAGTTTCGAGTTCAAATTCAACTGATTCAGATTCAAGTTTTATTTTCAACTGATTCAGATTCGAGTTCAAATTCAACTGATTCAGATTTGAGTTCCAATTCAACTGATTCAAGTTCAAGTTCCAATTCACATTCGAGTTCGAATTCAACTGATTCAGATTCGAGTTCCTATTCGGATTCGAGTTGAAGTTCAACCGATTCAGATTCAAGTTCAAATTCAACTGATTCAGATTCTAGTTCAAATTCAACTGATTCAGATTTAAGTTTAAATTCAACTGATTCCGATTCGAGTTCAAATTCAACTGATTCGGATTCGAGTTCAAATTCAACTGATTCAGATTCGAGTTCATTTTCAACTGATTCAGATTTGAGTTTAAAATCAACTGATTCAGATTCAAGTTCAAATTCAACTGATTCAGATTCTAGTTCAAATTCAACTGATTCTGATTCAAGTTTTATTTTCAACTGATTCAGATTCGAGTTCAAATTCAACTGATTCAAATTCAAGCTCTAATTCAGTTTCGAGTTCAAATTCAACTGATTCAGATTCAAGTTTTATTTTCAACTGATTCAGATTCGAGTTCAAATTCAACTGATTTAGATTTGAGTTCCAATTGAACTGATTCAAGTTCAAGTTCCAATTCACATTCGAGTTCAAATTCAACTGATTCAGATTCGAGTTCCAATTCGGATTCGAGTTGAAGTTCAACCGATTCAGATTCAAGTTCAAATTCAACTGATTCAGATTTAAGTTTAAATTCAACTGATTCAGATTCTAGTTCAAATTCAACTGATTCAGATTAAAGTTTAAATTCAACTGATTCCGATTCGAGTTGAAATTCAACTGATTCGGATTCGAGTTCAAATTCAACTGATTCAGATTCGAGTTCATTTTCAACTGATTCAGATTTGAGTTCAAATTCAACTGATTCAGATTTAAGTTTAAATTAAACTGATTCAGATTCTAGTTCAAATTCAACTGATTCAGATTTAAGTTTAAATTCAACTGATTCGGATTCGAGTTCAAATTCAACTGATTCGGATTCGAGTTCAAATTCAACTGATTCAGATTTAAGTTTAAATTAAACTGATTCAGATTCTAGTTCAAATTCAACTGATTCAGATTTAAGTTTAAATTCAACTGATTCGGATTCGAGTTCAAATTCAACTGATTCGGATTCGAGTTCAAATTCAACTGATTCAGATTCGAGTTCAATTTCAACTGATTCAGATTTGAGTTCAAATTCAACTGATTCAGATTTGAGTTCAAATTCAACTGATTCAGATTTCGAGTTTAATTTTAACTGATTCAGATTTGAGTTCCAATTCAACTGATTCAAATTCAAGTTCCAATTCACATTCGAGTTCAAATTCAACTGATTCAGATTTGAGTTCAAATTCAACTGATTCAGATTCGAGTTCCAATTCGGATTCGAGTTGAAGTTCAACTGATTTAGATTCAAGTTCAAATTCAACTGATTCAGATTTAAGTTTAAATTAAACTGATTCAGATTCTAGTTCAAATTCAACTGATTCAGATTTAAGTTTAAATTCAACTGATTCGGATTCGAGTTCAAATTCAACTGATTCGGATTCGAGTTCAAATTCAACTGATTCAGATTTGAGTTCAAATTCAACTGATTCAGATTTCGAGTTTAATTTTAACTGATTCAGATTTGAGTTCCAATTCAACTGATTCAAATTCAAGTTCCAATTCACATTCGAGTTCAAATTCAACTGATTCAGATTCGAGTTCAAATTAACTGATTCAGATTCGAGTTCAAATTCAACTGATTCAGATTTGAGTTCAAATTCAACTGATTCAGATTCGAGTTCAAATTCAACTGATTCAGATTCGAGTTTAATTTCAACTGATGTAAATTCGAGTTCCAATTCAGATTCGAGTTCAAATTCAACTGATTCAGATTTGAGTTCAAATTCAACTGATTCAGATTCGAGTTTCAAATTCAACTGATTCAGATTTAATGTTTAAATTCAACTGATTCAGATTCGAGTTCAAATTCAACTGACTCGGATTCGAGTTCAAATTCAACTGATTCAGATTCGAGTTTAATTTCAACTGATTCAGATTCAAGTTCAAATTCAACTGATTCAGATTCGAGATCAAATTCAACTGATTCAGATTCGAGTTCAAATTCAACTGATTCAGATTGGAGTTTAATTTCAACTGATGTAAATTCGAGTTCCAATTCAGACTCGAGTTCCGATTCAGATTCAAGTTCAAATTCAACTGATTCAGATTCGAGTTCAAATTCAACTGATTCGGATTCAAGTTCAAATTCAACTGATTCAGATTCAAGTTTAATTTCAGCTGATTCAGATTCGAGTTCAAATTCAACTGATTCAGATTCGAGTTCAAATTCAACTGATTGAGATTCGAGTTTAATTTCAACTGATTCAGATTTGAGTTCAAATTCAACTGATTCGGATTCGAGTTCAAATTCAACTGATTCAGATTCGAGTTCAAATTCAACTGATTCAGATTCGAGATCAAATTCAACTGATTCAGATTCGAGTTCAAATTCAACTGATTCAGATTGGAGTTTAATTTCAACTGATGTAAATTCGAGTTCAAATTCAGATTCGAGTTCCAATTCAGATTCGAGTTCAAATTCAACTGATTCAGATTCGAGTTCAAATTCAACTGATTCGGATTCAAGTTCAAATTCAACTGATTCAGATTCAAGTTTAATTTCAGCTGATTCAGATTCGAGTTCAAATTCAACTGATTCGGATTCAAGTTCAAATTCAACTGATTCAGATTCAAGTTTAATTTCAGCTGATTCAGATTCGAGTTCAAATTCAACTGATTCAGATTCGAGTTCAAATTCAACTGATTGAGATTCGAGTTTAATTTCAACTGATTCAGATTCGAGTTCAAATTCAACTGATTCAGATTCGAGATCAAATTCAACTGATTCAGATTCGAGTTCAAATTCAACTGATTCAGATTGGAGTTTAATTTCAACTGATGTAAATTCGAGTTCCAATTCAGATTCGAGTTCCAATTCAGATTCGAGTTCAAATTCAACTGATTCAGATTCGAGTTCAAATTCAACTGATTCGGATTCAAGTTCAAATTCAACTGATTCAGATTCAAGTTTAATTTCAGCTGATTCAGATTCGAGTTCAAATTCAACTGATTGAGATTCGAGTTCAAATTCAACTGATTGAGATTCGAGTTTAATTTCAACTGATTCAGATTTGAGTTCAAATTCAACTGATTCGAATTCGAGTTCAAATTCAACTGATTCAGATTCGAGTTTAATTTCAACTGATTCAGATTCGAGTTCAAATTCAACTGATTCAGATTCGAGTTCAAATTCAACTGATTCAGATTCGAGTTCAAATTCAACTGATTCAGATTGGAGTTTAATTTCAACTGATGTAAATTCGAGTTCCAATTCAGATTCGAGTTCCAATTCAGATTCGAGTTCAAATTCAACTGATTCAGATTTAAGTTTAAATTCAACTGATTCAGATTCGAGTTCAAATTCAACTGATTCGGATTCGAGTTCAAATTCAACTGATTCAGATTTAAGTTTAAATTCAACTGATTCAGATTCGAGTTCAAATTCAACTGATTCAGATTTAAGTTCAAATTCAACTGATTCAGATTCGAGTTTAATTTCAACTGATTCAGATTCGAGTTCAAATTCAACTGATTCGGATTCGAGTTCAAATTCAACTGATTCAGATTCGAGTTTAATTTCAACTGATTCAGATTCGAGTTCAAATTCAACTGAATCAGATTCGAGTGATTGAAATGAATCTCCTCTTTGTTGCAGCTCAAATCAGCCGTCGGGTTTGACGTCGGTAACGTTTCCTCACGTGCAAAAACCAATGATGACTGGTGATATATATATCATTTGAGAGCTTCAGTGGAGAGAAATTCATCTGAATAACAGCATAATTCCAATCTCTTCCTCGCACAAAGCTGTTTCATAGACTTGGAAGATAATGCATGCATCATATGGATTACTGTTATGCTACTTTTATTATGATTGTTATTTAGATTATTTTTAAGAGTATATTTCTCTACAAGCTAATTTTAAGGGTTTTTTTTATTGGCATCGATGGATCCATGAAGAACCTTTAACATCCACAGAATCTTTACATTGCACAAAAGGTTCTTTAGATGATTAAAATGTTCTTTACACTAAGAAAAAATGGTTCTTTTCAGATCTGATCACTGAAAGGCTCCAGAAATGAAAGAAATCCCTCTTTTGAACCTTTTTTCCATTTTCACCAGAAGGCAGAATCTGACGGATGAAAACACATACGGATACAAATCATTAATGGGCTTTAAAGTGAAGCGTCTCGAGTGTGTCGAGCCGCGAGGTACTTGTGCAGACAAACATAAAACTCATATTTTATTTAGAGAAACATAATCATCCAGTTTCCATAGTTTTCTACTGTGTTCTGATTTATGGAATCTAATCAAATCTGATTTTTTGATCAGCTGTTGAATTATACTTCAGTTAGTTCTTTGTTTATTAGCAGCTCACTAATCATTAATTATGTGTCTTGTCCAGTTAGTGAGGCTGGTCACACATGACTCAGATTACATTGAATATGTGAAAACATGTGATGTGGAAATACTAATATTAAGTGGAAATGTGTGTGATCATAAACGCATTGATGTGTCAGTGTTTTATGAGAGATTGAGGATCAGTGTTTGATTCTCCTCAGTGTTGTTCTGCCATCTAGTGGCGGATTCATTCACTTCATAAACCATCATAAACCATCATAAACCTAGTTTACATGACAGCACTGGATCTACTAGATGAAGTATGATAACACACAATAATATTGAATGAAATTTGTGTCCTAAATATTTCTATGCAGTTTTATACATCATTAAGGCACAGAAAGTCATGCTATTTTGCGAGTCTCTGTTATTTTAGTATTATGTTTATACTAAAATAACAGAGACTCGCAAAATAGCATGACTTTCTGTGCCTTAATGATGTATAAAACTGCATAGAAATATTTAGGACTAAAAAATAAAATGTATTTTTTAGTCCTAAAAAATCCTAAAAAATTCAATTTTTTTTTTTTTTTTTTTAATTAATATTTATTTTTTAGGACTAAATATTTTATTTTTTAGTCCTAAAAAATAAAATATTTAGGATTAAAAATAAAATTATCTAGTATTTCTAGTATTTTTAATTTTAGTAATTTCTTTAAAAAATTCTATTTATTTTTATCTTTCATTTATTTTTCATTTCAGTTTTAGTCATTTTAGTACTTCAACCTAAACTTAATTTTTTTTCTCATTTTCATTTGAACTGTTTCGTCTAATACTTATATTTTAATTTCATCTTTATTTCAATAACCTAAATTAAAAATTAAATAATGTTAAAAATTACAGATTTGAATAGTTTTAGTTTTTCAATCTTATATTCATGTTTTATTTCAGATTTATTTCAATTAGGCTTGCCTAATTACCCATTTTTAATAGTTTTAGTTTTTGAATATTTTTGTTTAGCTTTTCAGCACTCATACTTCAGCTAAAATTAAACATTTCTAATTTTACTCTTTGAAATTACGTTCAAGTTTTTTTTATCTAATATTCATATTTTATTTGACCTTTATTTCAATTACCAGACTTAAAATAAATATACAAAAAATAAAATGATTAATATAGCCTACCTATTTAATTATAAGATATGATAACAACACATAGTTGTGAATTTAGTACCGTAATTTCGTGAAATGCTTTTGTAATTTTTATTATTTTTGAAAATAAAATTTCTTATCTAGCTTTCATTTATTTTTATTTCAGCTTTAGTTTTAATAGTACGTCAACTGATAATTCATATAACATATTCATATTTTGCTTTTACTTCACCTTTATTTCAATGACCAGACCTAAAATAAATATAAAAAAATGACCTATTTGAGTTATTTTTAGTATGAGATAAAGATACACAGTTGTGAATTTGACAGCTTGACCTCTTTGCTTCACTGAACCCTGAAATTCCCCTAAACCCCCCAGAGAAGAGTTAATGCTTCATGAAACAGTAAATCATCTTTATATCCTCATACTTGTGTCTTCTGCTGTTGATCTGTGTGTGTGTGTGTGTGAGTGTGTGAGTGTGTGAGTGTGTGTGAGTGTGTGAGTGTGTGAGTGTGTGTGTGTGTGTGTGTGTGTGTGTGTGTGTGTGTGTGTGTGTGTGTGTGTGTGTGTGTGTGTGTGTGAAGGTCAGCAGACAACAGTGTGGAATCAGGACTGAATGATAATGAGTGTGAGATTATGATCTTCTGATGATCGTCTCCTCAATGCCGATCCGCTGAGGGCTTTTGTAGGTGTTTATTATATTTCTGTGCACTGTAAAAAGTAATACCTAGATCTAACTTATAAAAAGTGAGGCAAGTGGCTGCATTGGATGTTTTATGTTGATTCAACTTGCAGCCTTTTTTAAGTATATTGAACACTTTAACATTACTTTATACAAACGCAATAAAATCAAGTTGAGTTAACTAATAGTACTAGTATTACTCCGTTAGATAAACCTACTTTTCTTGGTACAGGTAACTTATTTATGGGTTGCTACAAGTAACCTGTACTCATTTTAATTAGGTTTTATGAACTTTATTTTCTTAGTAAAATTAAATTAATCATATGTGAATAAACATTTTAATATATATTTTTTAATTGTCAATAACAATTACAAATTCAATTGAACAAGAAAAAGATGAGAAGATAGATTGAAGACAATATTCAATTTATTCAATGTCAACCAGTGTCACTTTTAACAGTGACTACAAAACAGCAGATAAATGTGGCCGCACATGTACACTCTAATATAAAACAAACACTGTAGAAGTGTATTTTCAACCTGTTCTGAACAGTACAGTGAAATATCCAAACTGCCCAATCTGAAATGTTTGGATCAAGGTAAATGTGAGCCATAACATCACATTGTATCACACTGGAACTGCAATGTCAAAAATGACATGATGATGGTTTAGGACGCACAGGGTCCAATCCTACAAAAAGCCTCTGATATATCTCAAGTATACACCAGTTTTGAGGGATACTTGAAGTCGAGAGCATAGGTAAGTTCAAACAGGAGGCAGCATGCTTTCGACAGGTTTGGCACACCTCTGACCACGGGCTGTCCTTATATGATAATCCCAATCGTGTCGGGGTGATGGCACATGTACATTTTCAGTGGGCAACTCCCAAGCTCAGCGTGCACCTCTGTTTCAGCCCGACTCTATTGGTGGAGACAAAAAAGAAACAAGAGTTTGGTCAGACAAATAGGAAATGAGATGAATATAGCAGACAGGTAGAAGAGATAAGACACAAAGTCCAAATTGTACTTTTGTTGCTAAAGGTGGTGGATACAAGATGGATACTGTGACTAGAACATGTGACCAGAGTGAAGTCTACCATGACAATGCCATAGAGTGTGGGTACTAAAATATCATGATCTACTCTAGCATTAGTGTTGTATTTTTCTGGTTCAAAGCATTCATTACAATAAAACAAATGCAATTGTCCTTGCCTGTACCTGATTGGTCATCACATTACTGTTAATTAAGCTACAGAGTTTAAATATCTTTCAAGAGCAAACGTAATCACCCCATATCATCACAATATTAATAAACCCACTAAGCAAAATTATGTCCAAAAGACATCTTTTCAACGTCTTTGTCACAATGACGTACATTGAAAAGACGTCCACTGAGGAGCCAGAATGAAAGTTTTTACGACTTTTTTTGAGGTGTTCTGTAATGAAACTAGTTCAGATGTGGACAATGTGGACAATTTTCAACATCATTTAAGGTCTCATTTGGACAATTTATACTTATTCTAGACCAAATAAACACTCTCAGGATATATTAAATTAAAACTCACATTTATTTCAATGTAATTTCCATGTGTAATTGCAAAGCAATTCACAGACAGTGAAGTTTCTTTTCATGATTTTTGGACAAACACGCACTGACACCTTTAGACAGCTTAGCATCTGTAGTTTATATATTTGGATCGTGAGAGAAATCAGATTCGAACCAGGGACCTTAAGCTGCCTGCCCTAAGTAGACAGTAATGATTTCATGATTTTTGGACAAACACACACTGTCTGTGAGTTGCTTTGCAATTAGAAATTACGTTGAAATAAACATGAGTTTTAATTTAATGCATCCTGAAAGTGTTTATTTGGTCCAGAAACAGTTTAAATTGTCTAAATGAGACATTAAATTACATAAAATATGTCCACATCTGAACTAGTTTTTAACCTTGTATGGAGGTTCCCTGAACGTCTATTGGACTTACAGAACACGTATAATCTGATCAAATTGTAATTGAATCTATTCTGAAGTTTGTCTTACCTGGATGTGAAGCTCGAAGACCCCAGGTAACAAAAGTGCTTGGGTATCTAAAGACCAGGAAAATGTTAGATGTTAGAAATAAGGTTAAAAAATCAGTTGTAAATGTAACTTCTTTAAGTAATAGGTTAGAAATAGTTTAAAAATCTAGACCAAAAATCTGTCATTAATTGACTATGCAGCATTAAAATAACGTGGATCAAATCTCTAAAATCAGACAGACTACTAAACATACATCTCTACAGTCTAATCTGTGCATCTGCTTTAGTAATGCAAAAGTATAATAACATAATCTCGGAGTCCTGTCAAAGACACACAACACACAAAACAAAGTGTTGTCCATAAAACACCACATCTTACTTTCCCTTATTTGCCCGCACAACTATTGCCTGAAGGCTCGAAATTGCGACCGTTTCGATCGCATATGATCCCAAAATTTAATCTGTGCAATCTAAAAATATAACTGAGGACATTTGTGCAACTAATTATTACATACGTAACTTGTATGTGTTTTTAAACACTGCTGTTGTCTGCCGATCGACCACACTGTGCAGCCATCTTAGCTTACCATGTGTGCAGGATAGCTAGCTATACAATTAGCAAACCTAACCTCAGCTCCCTAGTGGAGTAAGCGATTTTGCGTGACTTTAGTTTACATCACCAGTCATTCGGCTAAATTTGCTCAACTTACCGTGTTAATCAGACCCTGAAATTCAGATCCGCTGCAGCGACCAAACAGTTGAAGTGCCGAGGAAGATATTGCATCTGCCTGGAGTCCCCGCCAGTGAAAAAGGGATAATGCCAACTAATAAAATTTAAAATATTTACGTTTGATGAACACACCTGTCACATCGACAGCTGCTCAAATAAATTGTGCATTGTCAACTCACTTTTATAACATTTATTGTACACAACAACCACATACAAATAACTACCCAAATAAATTGCATGGGTTTTATTTAAAATATATTATTATATAAAAACTGATATATTTTAAGTAAAGAGGAAGTATTTTGATACTTTTTTGTATAAAACCAATAAAATAAACTAGATTACAAATATTTAAAATATATAAAACCTACTTTGTGGGTGTAGCACTTTTTACAGTGCATGGCTCGTGTCTCCTGAATGCAGGATATTTCGGGAGAATTTGGTTCACGTCCAATTTGCATTCTAAAGCTGCGAGGCGCCTTAAGGGAGACGAAGAAAATGTGCTTATTTGTCGATGTAAATTCCTGCAAGAGCTGCGGTGAGAGTGTGAATATGATACAGGGCTATAGACTTTTGAGCACTTCGACTTTAATATCTGCGGGATATTATCTGAAATTCTGCTGGAACTGTTCTCGAGGTATGAAGTGTTCATTTTACCCGCAGCTCATAAAATTACTTTACCAATAGAAAAACAAACTGTTAAACAAAGTATTATGTGATCCTTTAAAGAGTCAATCATTTGATCCCTTAAAACTCACCAAAATTACATATTTAAGTGTTTTTTCCTGTCTTAAAGGGATAGTTCACTTTGAAATTATTTTTTGGTATGTTTTAGCTTACCTCAAGGGCATCCAAGATGTAGGTGTCTTTGTTTCCGCAGTAGTTTCAATTGTGATATTTTTAGGTCAAACCGTTCTTGTCTGTCAGTCATATAATGCAGGTCTATGGTCACCACCTCAAAGAGCATGACCAGAGAAGTCCAAATTAAACATGATTTAATGACTCGTAAATGTAAGTACACATTGATGGCCTAAGACACGAAACGAGCGGTTTGTGTGAGAAAACCAACAGTATTATATCGTTTTTACCTCTTGTAAACACAGCCACGTCCAAGTGATCTGAGGGCGCCGGCGCTTCGGTCTGGAAGTGATCTCTCGCGTGTGTACGTCACTCATTGTTTACACAGAGATTTCGGAAGTGTTACCTTTCACTGTGAAGATCTAAACATATTTAGATATACAGGAAATCGCAATGGAAGACGATTTCGATATATCAACAGACAACGTTGAATTTTTTTCGCAACCGCGCGAGAGATCACTTCCGGCGCTTTCCGGCGCTTGCACAGACCGAAGCGCCGGCGCCCTCAGATCACTTGGACGTGGCTGGTGTTACAAGAGGTAAAAACGATATAAATACTGTTCGTATTTAATACTGTCATATTTTTATAATGGAATATTGCAGTATTCAGTATTATATATTGGTGATCTTGAATCAGAATAACAGCGACTTCGCTTCTCTTCTCTGATGATGTGGGCGAGGATATATCACATGAGATCCACCAATAGCAAACCACAATCATCCAATCAATTCCCCACAGACAAAATCAAGCCCCGCCCACATTTGTTCCACATGAAACTTCTGTTTCATGCTGACTTTAATCATATGACTCCATAATGATTTGTATTGAGTTGTTTTACAATGTATGCTATTATTATTCTACAATCATATAGCCTTAAAACAAGCTGATGGCAGAAGAGTAACACTCTGCGTGTGTTAACATGAAGGCCAGACGCAGGTCAGCATTTATTTTCAGTATTTGTTATCATTGGTCTTCAGCCTCGGGGAGAGTCCGAGAACGAGCTGGTCACATCTGCTGCTGTCATGAAGATCTGGGGCAGATGAATCTGTGTGTGTGTGTGTGTGTGTGTGTGTGAGAGAGAGAGAGAGAGAGAGAGAGAGAGAGAGAGAGAGAGAGAGAGAGAGAGAGAGAGAGAGAGAGAGAGAGAGAGAGAGAGAGAGAGAGAGAGAGAGAAGCGCTCTGTCACAATGATTCTAAACGAATGTGTGTGTGTGTGTGTGTGCGTGCGTGCGTGCGTGTGTGTATGTGTGTGTGTGTGCGTGTGTGTGTGTGTGTGCGTGTGTTTATTTGTCTCTGAAAGAAGTCTCCTGCTCACCAATGCTGCATTTTAATTGATCGAAAATACAGTAAAAATTGTGTTCAAAATACAGTAAAAATAGCATTTTTCCAAGTTTGGGGACGGAAATATATATTTTTTAATGTTTAAAAAGTCTCTTCTGCTCAGCAAGGCTGCATTTATTTGATCGAAAACACAGTAAATATTGTGAAATATTTTTCCAATGTAAATCAGCTGTTTTCTATGTGAATATACAGTAAAGTGTAATTTATTCCTGTGATCAAAGCTGAATTTTCAGCATCATTACTCCAGTCTTCAGTGTCACATGATCCTTCAGAAATCACTCTAATATGAGGATCTGATGCTCAAGAAACATTTATGATTATTATCAATTTTTAAAACATAATTGTTTTGTGGAAACTGTGATACCAATAGAATGAATACTTTTATTCATCAAGAATGCATTACATTGATTAAAAGTGACAGTGAACACATTTATAATGTTGCAAAAGATTCTATTTCAAATAAATGCTGTTCTTTTGAACTTTCTATTCATCAAAGAATCCTGAAAAATAAAATGTATTACGGTTTCCACAAAAATATGACTGTTGATAACACTGATAATAGTCATAAATGTTTCTTGAGCAGCAAATCATCATATTAGAGTGATTTCTGAAGGAAGTTAATACAAATTAAATTCAAAGATTGTTTACATTTAAATCTGTATAGTAAAAATTAAATGTTTGGAAAACATTTTTGATTTGTTAGTTCTGATTGGTATTAACAAAACAAAAAACATAATACCATGTTTTTTTTTTTTTTTAATGTCACTTATATTACGGTGATATTCTTTGAATTAAAACATGAGTAAACATGATGTAGCTGTCAGGTTTTTTTTTTTTTGTTTTTTTTTACACATTCTACTTTAGTACAAAATGGTGAAATTGGGAGTCTTGTGTGTTCTGATATTGAGATTTTTTTTTTAATATGCTTTCACAGTATCTCTATTCAAGTCGAGTCAGCTTTATTTACACAGCGCTTTTTACAACAGTGTGTTTCAAAGCAGCTTTACAGAGATAACAGGGAAATAATGCAACAAAGTGTGTTTCCAGAAGAAAATATCATCGCTTAAGTGTAAGTTCAGTGATGGTTCATTTTTGTTGTAAAAAAGTTATTAATTTAGTTTAATTTTATTATTAACATTTATATATACAGCCGCTCTGGAGAAAACCATTACAATGTCTTTAATGTCTTTTTGGCAAGATTAACCCTCAGGTGCTCTTCGTTTCGGAGTCACACTTGTTATCTTCCCGGTCAGAAGTGACCGGACACCTAAAAAAAAAAAAAAAAAAAAAAATCTCCATCCCAGTAAAACCAATAAAATTTATTTTTGTTCAATAATATTTTTTCTTTTTAATTTTGTATTTTGAGACAATTTGATGTTACTTATTAATATTTATGCAATATTTATGGTCCATTTTTGTCATTGAAAACAATACAATTTTGTTTTCTAATTTATACAAATATTTCTTCAATTATATATATATATATATATATATATATATATGTTAATTATAATTATTAATTATGTTATGTTTTTCACTATTGATGTTTCTTTCTGCATCGTGGCCGATTTGTAGAGAATTTGTGTTTGTCAATTTCCCATTCATTTCCTATGGTCGGTCAATTCATTGGTGTGTATGTGTATAAAAAGTGTGTTTGTATGTGTGTGTGTGTGGGTGAATGTGTCTGTTTTGCACTCCTGGTGTTTTAGAGTGTCACCCCTTCAATGCTGAGCACTTTTTTTCTGCATCGTGGCCGATTTGTAGATTGTACACACAAAAATTCTTAAAGTTTTTGTGTTTTTGTCAATTTCCCATTCAATTCTTATGGTCGGTCATTTTTGACCGAAGAGCACAAGTGTGACTTTTTTTTTTTACGACCACTTAGCCTGCTCGGATCATGACCTCAATTTTTTTGTGTGTTCACATATCCAATGCCATAAAAGTCACCAAGTTTCGTAACATTCCGATGAAGCTGTGATTTTTAAAAATTTAAAACAGAAACTTTTTCGGTCAGAAATGACCGAAGAAGAGCACCTGAGGGTTAAACTGTTCATGAAGCTAATAGTTGATGAAACAAAAAATGTAAAAGGTAAAATTAAAAATGGCATAACATTGGCTGTGTGACAACTTGACCTGATAAAAATCTGACAATATACATATAGTCATACACTAGCCTGCCCTTTTACCATTTAACCCGTTTAATCCCACCGGTCACAATTGTGACCGCAGCTTTTTTCTTATTTCTGGAAGCTCTAAAAATGTTTTTATTGACTTTGGGCAAGAAATTCAACTTTTAAATGACAAAATAGATTGTCTTGATTAAAATCAATTAATGTCATGTGACTAGTGTGAAAGGTCACATGACCAGATCAGTTCACTTTCTGCTTGCACATCTAGAAGAAGATGTCTTCCTCAGACTACTACAAAAAGTAGTATATAAAACATCTTAATTTACATATAGAACTATCATATTTTGTACATATATTCTTTAAAGGGTCTACTACTGTTCGGACGCTCTTGCTTACTGCTCCGCGCTTTGCTCTATCGCTTTTATATTTTTATATTTTATCTCCTTTTATCACCTAATTTTAACTTCAGCTAATCAGCACAGTGCTCAAACGCTTGGATTACTACAAAAAAGCAGAATTTTTTTACTTGACCAGCCTCCCACTGAAAGCTTACATTCCGGGGAAGAGAAAATCACAACTGTCTACACTCATAAAGGATAAGAGAAAATGCCTCCTCTGGAATCTACTTGCTGCATTAACTGCCACAGACTTTTACAAAGGATTGTAGTTCTTGAAACAAAGTTATTTGTGGGACCACCAAACCAGACGGAACACACAACAGAGATCAGCCATGGACGCCCTCAGCATACAGCCGGTGAGTCCCATGCATCTAGTACTCCTCGACAGGCCATACTGAGTGTAGAGAAACAAGCCGATCGACTTACAAATCGATGGCACAAACAGGGAGCGAGACCCAAAGGCACTCGAGACATCAGATTGTCACGAGTATCACATATTGCCGCAGTAGCATCCTCTACCCCAGATACGGCTCTGACAAGGATTGCAAACACTGGTCTCCTACCACCGCCTATACATCTTGAGAACAGATTTGAAGTATTAATGAATGAGGAATCCCTGAATGTGATGAATGTGATCGAACACAGACTGAATCAGCCAGTAGCTAACACTGCTAACTGGCGCTCAAGGTCGAGCAAACAGCGGCACTCAGCTCAGAGCGCAGCCGAGCCCAGGACTCTGATAGTGGGTGACTCCATAATCAAAAACATTAGTAGCAGGGATACAACTACATGCTGCCTTCCACAAGCAACAACTTCTGATGTAAACAGGGAACTTCAGAACATTCTGATGAAACATAAAACTGCAAATCGACTCATCATTCATGTGGGGAAAAATGATATTCATAAAGAGCAGTCAGAACTCCTTAAGAAGGATTTCAATGAACTTTTTGAAACACTTAAAAGACTGAAAGTTCAAACATTCATCAGTGGACCACTCCCAGCAAGAGGAACAAACAGGTTTTCACGGTTGCTTGGGCTTAATACATGGCTCCAAAAAACCTGCTATTTAAAAGGAGTAAACTTCATTGACAACTTCAATCTTTTCTGGAGTCAGAGGCAACTGTTTCAACAGGATGGCCACCACCCAAACAAACTTGGCTCAAGAGTGCTAAAGGACAATATCTGCTTCTCCCTCAATCATCCTTCTGCAGTCTGTGCCAATCCACTCAACCTGAATGGCACACACATACCTGGACACAGTATGAATGACCACAGGACTTCACTTCAGCACCTAAATGGACATGCGGTTGACACGTCACACAAGGACAATGATAACACCATGCAGCCACAACAACTTCTGCTCACGGACACAATCTCAGCTGAGCCCTGCCCACAGCGCTCACCACAGACAGACTGTGACATACTAGAACTGCTCCAAGATTCAGCACCCAAGGACGACTTTCTGGAAAACAGCCAGGGAAACCAGGACAGCATATTACAGCCGATAACACCAGAGCAACAGCCCGTCTCACCAGACACATTTTCTCTATCTCCAGCATCTCCACTTCTGTGCTTCTCAGAGAAAATGGAAGAACTGGTGTTTGCTGGAACCAAACTATCCCACTCTTTTGCTGCAAGCCCCCAGATGTCAACCAAAAAGCGGCAGGCCCCACAACCACCAAAGCCTGCAGGCCCAGCTCGCCCTCCCCCTCCTCCTGTGAGAGCTCTTCGGCCTCTGCCACAGCGCCAGGGCTCACACCCTCCTCCATCGGCCCGAGGTCAACCAAAAACAACTGATACCAGCTCTCAGTGATATGTGTCGGGTCTCCGCTATGACAACAGTAACTTTCTTAAATGTTTACATAACAAGCGGGAACCCAGTGTGCCTGTATCTTTCTCTATTGCTGTTCGATTACATGATAGAAGGTCTAAGGCCTTCAAAAGCCGTACAGCAAACCCATCTAATCTGGTACCTATTACACGCCAAACTAAGACTGCTGTGGGGACAAAAAGTAAGACTGTTAAGTTAGCACTTTTAAACATCCGCTCACTTAAAAATAAATCACTTCTAGTCAATGACTTAATAACCACATACAACCTGGATTTTATGCTTCTAAATGAAACCTGGCTAGAAGACAGCTGCAGTGCAACAGTCCTCAATGAAACAGCCCCTCCTAACTTTACTTTTATGAGTGTCTGCAGAGCTGTAAGGAGAGGTGGAGGAGTAGCTGCTCTTTTTAAGGATGTCTATCAATGTAAGCAAACATCATTTGGTAACTACCCGTCTTTTGAATATCTCGGTATTGTTTTAAAAGGTGCCCCACGCATTTTACTTATCATTATTTACAGGCCTCCAAAATACTCTCCAGCCTTTGCTGAGGACTTTACAGAACTGTTATCAACAATTTCCTCAGAGTTCGACTGTTTTGCTATTGCTGGAGATTTTAACATTCACATAGATAATGATACAAATATGGCAAAAGAAATCAAAACTGTTTTAAAAACTTTTGACCTGATTCAGCATGTACACGGACCGACACACACTCGTGGACACACTCTAGATTTACTTATCAGTAAGGGTCTAAACATTTCATCGATTGTTATTAAGGATGTAGCACTGTCTGATCATTTCTGTATTTTCTTTGATATATTGATCTCTCCTGCCATTGAAGCTAGATCTGTGTCTGTCAAGAAGAGATGCTTAAGAGAACACTAGTGTACTATTTATGAAGGCTATATCTTCAACACCAAGCATATCTGCTGACTCTGTTGATTTTCTCCTTGATTGTTTTAACTCAAAAGTTAAAAGTGTAATTGATGATATTGCTCCTGTGAAAGTCAGGAAGAGTGGTAGACAAAAAGCACCTTGGAGAAACTCAACAGCTGTGCAAAATATGAAAAGACAATGCAGAAAAACAGAGCGCATGTGGCGGAAGACAAAACTTGTAGTCCATTATAACATCTACAAAGACACCATCCATGCTTTTAATATGGAACTAGGCAAAGCTAGACAGACTTTCTTCTCAAATATTATAAACAGCAACTTAAACAACACACGCACTCTTTTTGCTACTGTAGAAAGACTGACAAACCCCCCAAGCCAGATTCCCAGTGAAATGCTTTCAGACAGAAAGTGCAGGGAGTTTGCTTTTTTCTTCTCTGAGAAAATCAATAATATCAGAAAGGTGATCAGCACATCATTGAGCCGCACTGGGGTCAGACAGATCAGACCACAACCGCAGAAAGTAGTTACTATGTCTGATTTTGAAGAAATTGATGGCAAAATTTTAGAAGAAACCGTACAGCACCTTAAAACATCAACCTGCGCCCTTGACGCACTTCCCACATCTTTCTTCAAAAGTGTGTTAAACTGTTTAGAAGCAGATCTCCTAGAAGTGGTAAATGCCTCACTTCTCTCTGGGAATTTTCCAAACTCCCTGAAAACTGCAGTTGTCAAGCCCCTCCTGAAAAAGATCAATCTGGATAAGACCATATTAAGCAACTATAGACCGATCTCAAATCTTCCTTTCATAGGGAAGATCATTGAAAAAGTTGTCTTCAATCAGGTGAACAAATTCTTAAGCTTGAATGGATACTTTGACAATTTTCAATCTGGTTTCAGATCGCATCACAGCACAGAGACAGCGCTCATAAAGATAATAAATGATATTCGCTTAAATACTGATACAGGCAAATTATCAGTGCTGGTACTACTCGACCTCAGTGCTGCATTTGACACTGTCGATCACGACATACTTCTTGACAGGCTGGAAAATTGGGTGGGGCTTTCTGGGATAGTCCTAAAATGGTTCAGGTCATACTTAGAAGGGAGAGGTTATTATGTGAGTATAGGAGACCATAAGTCTGAGTGGACATCCATGACATGTGGAGTCCCTCAAGGCTCAATTCTTGCACCACTCCTGTTCAACCTGTATATGCTCCCAATGAGCCAAATAATGAGAAAGAACAAAATCTCTTACCACAGCTATGCAGACGACACACAGCTCTACTTATCCCTATCGCCTAACGATTACAGCCCCATTGACTCCCTGTGCCAATGCATTGATGAAGTAAACAGTTGGATGTGCCAAAACTTTCTTCAGTTAAACAAAGACAAAACTGAAGTCATTGCGTTTGGAAACAAAGATGAAGTTCTCAAGGTGAATGCATACCTTGACGCTAGGGGTCTAACAACTAAAAATCAAGTCAGGAATCTTGGTGTGTCTCTAGAGTCAGACCTTAGTTTCAGTAGTCATGTCAAATCAATAACTAAATCAGCATACTATCATCTGAAAAATATTGCAAGAATTAGATGCTTTGTTTCCAGTCAAGACTTAGAGAAACTTGTGCATGCTTTTATCACCAGCAGGGTGGATTACTGTAATGGACTCCTCACTGGCCTTCCTAAAAAGACCATAAGACAGTTGCAGCTCATACAGAACGCTGCTGCCAGGCTTCTGAGCAGAACCAGAAAATATGAACACATCACACCAGTCCTCAGGTCTTTACACTGGCTCCCAGTTACATTTAGGATTGATTTTAAAGTATTATTACTGGTATATAAATCATTTAATGGCCTAGGACCTAAATACATTGCAGATATGCTCACTGAATATAAACCCAACAGATCACTCAGATCATTAGGATCACATCAGCTAGAAATACCAAGGGTTCACTCTAAGCAAGGAGAGTCTGCTTTTAGCTACTATGCCAGCCGCAGCTGGAACCAGCTTCCAGAGGAGATCAGATGTGCTCCTACAGTAGTCACTTTCAAATCCAGACTCAAAACACATCTGTTTAGCTATGCATTTACTGAATGAGCACTTTGCCACTGTGTCCGACTGTTTGTACTGTATTTTATTTAATTTTTTAATTCTAAACTGTTTTAATTATTCTTATTTCTTTTGATTATTTTAATCTCTTTATTCTTAACTGTTTTAATTATTCCTATTTCTTTAGATTTTTCTATGTAAAGCACCTTGAATTACCATTGTGTATGAAATGTGCTATATAAATAAACTTGCCTTGCCTTGCCTTGCCTACTACTGATATATTTTGAGAATTATACTCCTGCATATATATTTTGCTCGTAAGACTTGTAAATTTGTTTACGGTCACAATTGTGACCGGTAGTATAACACAGTGCTTCAATTGAAAACAGAGGTATTGGCTGGTATTGGCAGGTTTTGGCAATCCTACACTGAATGGATGGATGTGAGGGGGATGGATGATCTTGGCAAAAGAGAAGTGCTCACTAACACAGATTTAGACAGATTTGTGAAGAATATTTGAGAGAAATAGGCCTTTTGTGTACATAGAAAAGGTCTTAGATCTTTGAGTTCAGCTCATGAAAAATGGGGGCAAAAACAAAAGTATTGCGTTTATAATTTTGTTCAGTGTAGTGATGAGTGTCCCAGAAACGGTCAATGTGCTGGACCTTCTTGACGTACGTGACCCCCTTCCCCCCCCACCCCCACCCCAAATTGAAAGTGACTGTGATAGTGATGGCTCAGATAGGGAGTACCAGGGTGAAACAGCCCATTTGCCAAGTAGACTATTGAATGGCGACGCAGAGGTGAATTATCTGGAGGATTGGGCAGATGTTCATGAGAACCAAATGGTGTGCCCCACACATGACCACAAACAACCCTTTCTACAACGTACGGCCCATCTTCAGTGCACTGAATGAGTGAACACACATCTTCCTGAAATTGGCCTAGGACAGGGCCCAAGTGTAGTCATGGTCTAGCCCATACGGGTCTAGCCGAACAAGCAGAAGTTCCTCCAGGGTGTAACTTTGTACATGACAACCTTTTCACCTCACTAAGCCTTCTTCACGAAATGACAAAACGAGATATTGGATGTCTTGGAATGAATTGTGTCAATAGGTCTAATTGAAGAATTTGAATGAATTCTGACTATGTTGTTTCCCACCGGTCACTATTGTGACCGAGTATAAAACCTAATATTTCACTAACTTAACCAACATAAAATCAAAAAAGGCATAATGTTTGAGTGTTAGGGAGGTCTAAGGAGTAAAATGCATGTACTCAAGTTGCAAGAAAAAATTTGGGATTAAACGGGTTAAGTGTCCGTAAAAGACGTCTCAGAAACGAAATGTTGCTGATATTTTATAGGAAAGGTTAACTGACGCAAATGCGCGTCACGATGACCAATAAATAACAATATTGTAGCGTGTGCGCGCATCTGATCAAAATGTGGAGCGCGTTTGTCTGCGCACGCGCGCTGCTTCAGACTTCGGACACTCGCTCGCGGGCGTCTCGTGTAGTAATAGCGTGCACGCGCATGTCGTTACCATGACAGCATAGTTAGTAAACTCCCATGTTGCCATCGGTTATTATCAGCAGAAGAAACACTGAATCCGCAGTGCAGGAGAATGTTCAGAACTCGCGCATCTGTGACGCGTCGCGTCGGGGACGAGCGTTTCTAGGAGAAGCAGAAGCTCCAGCGGATCTGGGATCCGTCAGGACACGCGTGGATTTATCCTGAAGATCCATGGGAACATTCGGCTCTGCTGTGGTGTGCCTGGAAGAGGATGAGGAAGAGGAAGAGGAGAAGAGAAGAGAAGTTGAGCGTCTTCCTCCACTGCTCGAGGACGAGGTGAGATTGATGATTGACAGGTGGTTGATTGACAGTCTCCTGGTGATTAATACTGTTATTATAACCATGGTTCTTTTTTTAACTTTGTACATGTAGCATGCAAATATCATGGCATATGAATATAATAGTCTGTATGTGTTATTATATTTCCATCGGACCATCACTATCTAACATTAGCTGTAAGTTGGTGGTGGGGTAAAAACATGATGCATTATTTATTTGGAATGTATTCTTTATGGAGAAATAATAGGAACAAACATAAAGGAACTGAGGAACTAACATAACGCATTTATGCAGAGATTCACTGAAGAGGTGAAGATCATCTTATGAACACACACACACACACACACACACACACACACATTCGTTTGATGTTCAGAGTTTGTTCAGTGCTTTTGTCGTGTTGAGCTCGAGACTGTTTTTTGTAAGGAGTGTTGTGAACTTCCGGAGGTTCAGGGACAAGCGTATCTGGGGCAGAGAGAGAGAGTGTGTGTGTGTGTGTGTGTGTGTGTGAGAGAGAGAGAGAGAGAGAGAGAGAGAGAGAGAGAGAGAGAGAGAGAGAGAGAGAGAGAGAGAGAGAGAGAGAGAGAGAGAGAGAGAGAGAGAGAGAGAGAGAGAGAGAGTAAGAGTGTGAGTGTGAGTATGTGTGTTTGAGAGAGAGAGAGAAAGAGAGAGAGTGTGTGTGTGTGTGTGTGTGAGTGAATGTGAGAGTGTGTGTGTGATTGAGAGTAAGAGTAAGAGTAACAGTGTGAGTATATGTGTTTGAGAGAGAGCGAGTGTGTGTGTGTGTGTGTGTGTGTGTGTGTGCGTGAGTGAGTGCATGTGTGTGAATGTGAGTGTGTGTGTGTGTGTGTGTGTGTGTGTGATTGAGAGTGAGAATAAGAGTAAGTGTGTGTTTGAGAGACAGAGAGTGTGTGTGTGTGTGTGTGTGTGTGAGTGAGAGTCAGAGTAAGATTGTGAGTGTGAGTGTGTGTGTTTTAGAGAGAGAGAGTGTGTGTGTGTGTGTGTGTGTGTGTGTGAGTGTGAGTGTGTGTGAGTTTGTGAGAGTGAGAGAGAGAGAGAGATTGTGTGTGTGTGTGTGTGTGTGTGTGTGTGAGTGAGAGTAAGAGTGTGAGTGTGTGTGTTTTAGAGAGAGAGAGAGTGTGTGTGTGTGTGTGTGTGTGTGTGTGTGTGAGAGTAAGAGTGTGAGTGTGTGTGTGTTTGTGAGAGTGAGAGAGAGAGAGATTGTGTGTGTGTGTGTGTGTGTGAGAGAGTAAGAGTGTGAGTGTGTGTGTTTTAGAGAGAGAGTGTGTGTGAGTGAGAGTAAGAGTGTGTGTGTGTGTGTGTGTGTGTGTGTGTGTGTGTGTGTGTGTGTGTGTGTGTGTGTGTGTGTGTGTGTGTGTGTGTACTGTAGGGAGTTTGAGAAGTCTGTGTCTCTGCTGTTCTCTGGACAGAGAGTCTATAACGGTCTCGGCTCGTACGGCTGCACCGACTCTATAAATTCAGCTCTAGTTTTATTCTTTATTGATGAATGAACATGTTTTTCTCGGAGAGTAGTTACTCTGTTCGTCATGTGGTGTGTTGTTTTACCAGTGTCATACATTAGCTCTGTCCCATCACATGACAACATCAAAAATACAAAAGCAAAAAGCAGCTAAAACAATGCAAACGAATAATTTATTTATATCGCAGTCCAAGCTGGGAACTATAAACTGCAGCATAAAAGTGTGGGCGTCACATTATTATTATTACAGTTAACCCGTATGGTGTGATCTTCTGTGCCACTGTAATGTAAATACAGCATCACAAAAGCAATGATAAAGACTCTTCTGACAGGGTTTAAAGGCATCTATATTATTACCTGTATAACGACCCAATTACTGGGAATTTATTATTTATTTAATATTTGAAAAATAATATTACTTAATTTATATTTTCTTGATAAATATATTATTTATTTATTTTTTATCTGTTTGTTTGTTTATTTTAAATATAGTTTTTGATTATTTATTTATTTTTATCTTATTTTTTTATTTATATATTTGTAAAACAAATCTGTAAAAACTTTTTCTGTAAGCATTTCCTCAAAAAATATTACTTAATTTATATTTTCTTAATAAATATATTATTTATTTATTTATTTGTATCTGTTTATTTGTTTATTTTAAATATATTTTTTTATTATTTATTAATTTATTTATTTTAATCTTATTTTTTATTTAAAACTTTTTCTGTAAGCATTTCCACAAACCCCAGTTTGAAAACTCCTGTCTTGGGAACTACAAAGTTTAATGGAAAATCCAAATGTGTCTTTTCCAGTTAAACACGGTCCTGATATTAAAAGAAGCACAAAAGACGATTATTAAACCTTCTGAAGGCTCTTTCCAGTCTGACATCATCACTGAGACGGGCTTGTTTTTGACTCGGAGTTTTTTTGTTGAATCCGATCTGGTCTGAGCCAACAGATTTCATTACTCAGAGATTAACTGCGACTCTTGTAGAAAGTCCCTTAACACTCTCCCATCTGCCGACAGCATGCCTCGGTTATATAGCCATGTTTGATTATTTCCTTATGAAGGATAGAACACACACACACACACACAAAAAATAGTTTGTATGGAGTTTTGTTTTGCAAAACACATTAGCAACTGCATAACAATGTCCTAACATCATATCAGTTATAGGCAAACACCCCTTTAGACTTGCTTCTAACTCAAATAGAGATGAAAACACTATAAATAGCTGTCAATCACACATAACACACACATTCCCCATGAATGCATTTAGGAAACTGAGCACAATGATGTACAGACTCTTGTGACATCATAGCAGAACTTGTGACAATCTGTCTTTTGTAATCTGTGGAATATTCCATTGGAATGAATGGGTCGCTATGGAGATTTCTGAGTTTTGTACTCTATGTGTGTATTTACACTACCGGTCAAAAGTTTTGGAATAATAATTAAAATAAAAAAAATCTTAATTTTTTTTTATTGTAAAGAAGTCTCTTGCGCTCACCAAGGCTACATTTATTTGATAAAAAAAATACAGTAAAATATTATTTTAATTTAAAATAACTGTTTTCTATATCAATATATTTTAATATGTAATTCATTCCTGTGAATTTATTCCCCAAAAAATAATAATCATAAATGTTTCTTGAGCATCACATCATCATATAAGAGTGATTTCTGAAGGATCATGTCAAGTCAAGTCAAGTCACATTTATTTATATAGCGCTTTTCACAATACAGATTGCATCAAAGCAGCTTCACAGTGATAACATGAAAGTAGTACAACACAGTTCAATAATATTGTTGAATATTAAATATCCCCAACTAAGCAAGCCAAAAGCAAGGCGACAGTGGCAAGGAACCAAAACTCCATCAGATTGGATGGAGAAAAAAACCTTGGGAGAACCCAGGCTAGTCAGGGGCCAGTTCTCCTCTGGCTAACAATCATAGGGTTTCAAAGAAGCTTTACAGTAAGTGCATATCAGTGCATATCATGTGACACTGAAGACTGGAGTAATGATGCTGAAAATTCAGCTTTGATCACAGGAATAAATTACACTTTATTGTATATTCACATATTTACATTGTAATAATATTTTAATTTTTTTACTGCATTCTGATAAAATATTTTTACTGTATTTTCTTTAAAAAACATTAAAATACCTTAATTATTCCACACTTTTAGCAGTGTGTGTGAGTGTGTTTATGTATTTGTGTGCATGTGTGTTTGACTTTTACTGTTATGCTGGTAATATAATTTGTAATGATGCATTGTGTGTTAAACTAGAAAGTCGTCGTAACCCCATTGCACTGCACGTGTCTCTATATCATGCATGCATGTGATCAATCACTCAATATTTCCTCAGGAGAATGTTTCTCTGGCTGATATTTTGTGTCTGAGGGACAGCGGGCTGTCGGAGCAGGAGCTGTGGGCGGTGTGTGTGGAGTGTGTGTGTTCTCTACAGAGCATCGCTCTCTCTCCGCTCTTCCACACACTCTGCGTAACGCCCGACACACTGGCCTTCAACGCTCATGGAAACGTGTGTTTCATGGATCAGCTCGGCGGTGAGTCATCAGCTTCGTGACTCAAACACACTCACAGCGTTTGCCTGGATTATTGAAAATATTGCTTTTGATGCACATCTCTACAAATGGAGGGTTTTGACAGATGTGTCTTCATAAAGAAACTATAGATAACCATATAATTTACTGTAAAAAACAGTAAAAAAGTGTAAAAAATTTAACTGTAATTTTACTGTAAACAAATACTGTTAAATGTATGGTTTTGGCACGTAAAAACTATGAATTACCATAATATTTACTGAAAAACAGTAAGGGGACTTTCTCTGTGAACAAATACCGTTCATCGCTAGTTAATGTTTGTAGCGGCAAAAACATTGTTGGGTTTTTCCTGTAACCCCCTGTTAATGTTTCCAACCACCTGGAGAATGCGAGTACTGGGTCAGACTCACAGCCCGAATCCAAGAAAATCCAAGAGTGTTGTTGCTTGAATGATTGTGGATATTTATTGCAAATAAATATAAAGTACAAAACAAAAACTGAGAACTGGTTTAAATGTCTTTAAGCATTCCTTTGTTGCGCTTGGCATTCAGCTTTCTCACACAGGCCAAGCTTCAGTAGCGCAGATCCAGGCCGAGGTCAAAGACTATATCAGCTGGCACGCCTTCTCCTTCTCTCATGCGCTACCCACTCCAACTTATAGGATAGCGCCCTCTCTGGCTGTAGAAGGTGTACCACTCAAATGCAATAGAAAAAACAATTATAAGTAAATTATGAAACCAAAAATAAAACTCAAATGCGGCTCCTACAATGTTAATTAATGCCTTAACTAATTATTGGGAAAGTTAACTGTAATTTTACTGTAAAATACTGTTATATGTATGGTTTTGGCAAGTCAAGTCATCCTCATTTATATAGCGCTTTTAACAATGTAGTGGATTGGACCAAACTATGGATAACCATATACTTTACTGTAAAAAAACAAACAGTATAATTACTTTCCCTGTGAACAAATGTACTGCTCATTGCTAGTTAATGTTAATTAATGCCTTAACTAGTTATTGGGAAAGTTAGGCTAACTGTAATTTTACTGTAAAATACTGTTATATGTATGGTTTTGGGAAGTAAAAACTATGGATAACCATATAATTTACTGTAAAAAACAGTAAAATTACTTTCCCTGTGAACAAATGTACTGCTCATTGCTAGTTAATATTAATTAGTGCCTTAACTGATTATTGGCACCTTAGTGTAAAAAGTTAACTAATTTTACTGTAAAAACAAATACTGTCAAATGTATGGTTTTGGCAAGTAAAAACTATAAATTACCATATAATTTACTGTGGAAAAACAGTAAAAGGACTTTCTCTGTGAACAAAAACTCCTCATTGCTAGTTAATGTTAATTCATTTCTTAACTAATTATTGGGAAAGTTAACTGTAATTTTACTGTAAAATACTGTTATACATTATGTATGGTTTTGGCAAGTAAAAACTATGGATTACCACATGATTTACTGTAAAAAAAAACAGTAAATCACACTTTATATGAATAAAAAAGGTTTACAGTGCAAATACTGCTGTTGCATACTGTGCATAAAAAAATAAAAAATTACAGTGACATAAGCTATGAAAAAATCATGTTCCTCTGCCTTTTTCAGGTTAAATAATGTTTATAGATGGGTAAGGTTACAAATTATTTATTAAGTAAAAAGACTGTTTGCTAACAGTTAAATGACAATTAACTAAATATTAAATAACTAACAATTTACCATCTATTAATGATTGTTATTATAAAGTGTTACAGAAAACTTAAAGATATGTTAGCATTTCCATATTTTGATATTAGAAGGGAAGGGATGCTGCTTTCACTACCAAAGCTTAAAAACATCCCAAGCTAATGTTTGATGCACGGAATTTATTGTGTGGTTTTCCTAACCCCCATTGGTAAATAGATTATCACGGTGGAATAGTTATGCTATGCCACTTTCATCAAAACCTATTAGCTATAGCAATGTCATGTCATTAAATACGATAAACAGTGATTCTGGAACTCCTAAAACCGTTAAAAAACATATTACAGTATGTAACGTTAACCATATTCCGTCCGTTCGAAAAAAAATTTGCACTAACTGTTCGTTACAAGCAGCATTTGCCGTCAGGCAGGTAGCTAACATAAACATATTTTTGCTAGCCTAATGTTACCTTCTGCAAAATTACACCATTTGTACAAGACAAGTAGAGCTATTTTTATGCAGTGTAATTTATTACTTTACCACTATCTGGTATTTTTCTTAACCTTCTCTTCTTTCTTTTCTGGCTTCCTGAAGCATAATTCCGCTTCATGATAACTCCCGAGGAGGTTTGTATTTTGCCGGCAGCAGAGATCGCGTGGTTGGCTGGCTGCTGTCAGCGACTACTGAGGGGGCCCCTTGAGGGGGATTCCGATAACAGTGTCATTGCACTTTACTGCATTGACTATCAAAGGGGCGCTCACAGTTTGTCGTTGCATTTTATTCTTAAACAGTCGTTGTCTTGGGGCCCCAGTCCAGCTCGGGGCCCCAAGCAATTGCTTGGTTTGCCTGTCCTGTTCCGACGCATAGACTGTAAAAAAAGATGGACGACGCCCCTTCGCTCTTTTCCATTGGAGAGAACTGAAGCCGCCAGTGTCCCGATATGGCGCTGACATATTGGAACTTGAGTCTGCGCAGTAGCGTTTTCGGGACCAGTCATGCGCAGTCGTGAGCAGGAAGTAAAGCTGCGAAATCAAGGCCCCGCCCTCACTCTCGTTGAATCAATCGTAAGCACACGCCCTGCACTTTTCTTAAGTGGCCTTGTCTGCTCCGTTCCTCGCCAATGATGTCTGCTGATTGCAGTACCTCATTAAAATAAGGTAAATACAACTACTAACCACATAGTCAACATTATGAAAAAAAGTCCGTTAGTACTTCAGTGACTACTTCGCACAGAGAAGCTGTCAATCAGAGCTGTCAATCATGATGTCACAGCACCGTTTTTATAGCATCAAATAACTAACTAAAAACTAACTTATTTTAAAAACAAACACTTGAAATTACATCAACGTGATAGAAACTACAGTAAATGACAGAAATTATCCTTAGAAAAAAGATATGTGAAGTGTAATTTAATTATTTAGTTGGTCACACGTCCCGTTGAATAACATGGGGAGGCGGGGTTTATGACCTATACTAGGACCGGTCACTGGGGGGCGATCGAGATGTTTTGGCTTCACTTTTGAGGGCTTGTGCGGCACGCTTGTTCCGACGGGCCTGTGGTTTTGGCAAGTAAAAACTATGAATTACCATAGTTAATTAATGCCTTAACTAATTATTGGAAAAGTTAACTGTAATTTTACTGTAAAATACTGTTATATGATTTTGGCAGGTAAAAACTATGGATAACCATATCATTTACTGTGAAAAACAGTAAAATGACTTTCCCTGTGAACAAATATACTGTTAATTGCTAGTTAATGTTAATTAACGTCTTAACTAATTATTGGAAACTTATTCTACAAATGGATGGCTTTGACAGACGTGTCTTCATAAAGCTTGATTTTATTAATGTGCATCTCACATGTGTTGGTGTGTTTCAGTGATTGTGCTGTCGGATAATGGGGGCATTAATTTGCATAATTATTAACAGATATGACACCCTCCCACGAGTGTGCAATTTATGCCGTAAAGCATTATTAATGTGCATTTTGTGACAGTCTAAAACCTCTGAGATAAACATTTGGAAATTAACTCAAGAGAGTCAGGATCATGTTAAGATAAAACTGGTAAAGAGTAAAAAAAAAAATACTCAAAATGCTACAGTAAAAATGCTGTTAAACTGTTACTTTAACATAATTGTAAATGGTTTAACATTATATGTAATGTGGTAACACTTTACAATATGGTTCCATTTGTTAACATTATTTAAATACATTAGTTAACATGAACTGACTATAAAAATTCTTCCACAGCATTTATTATTCTAGTTCATGTTAATTTGATAATACATTCTTATTAATACACCTGAGCTAACATGAACCAACAATGAACGGTTGTATTTTTTAACTAACTAAAACTTTGCTTAACTAAGATTCATAAATACTGTAACAACGTATAGCTCATTGATAGTTATTGCATTAACTAATGGGAGCTTATTGTAAAGTGATACCTGTAATTTTACTGTAAAAATACTCTCAAATGTATGGTTTTGGCTAGTTAAAACTATAAATGACCATATAATTTACTTTAAAAAACAGTAAAAGGACTTTCCCTGCAAACAAATGTACTGCTAGTTAACGTTAATTAATGCCTTAACTAATTATTGGGACCTTAGTGTAAAAAGTTAAATGTAATTTTACTGTAAAATACTGTGAAATTAAGTTTTTGCAAGTAAAAACGTTGAATTACCATACAATTTACTGTGAAAAACAGTAAAAGGACTTTCCCTGCGAACAAATGTACTGCTAGTTAATGTTAATAGTGCCTTAACTAATTATTGGGACCTTAGTGTAAAAAGTTTAATGTAATTTTACTGTAAAATACTGTGAAATTTATAGTTTTTGCTAGTAAAAACTATGAATTATCATATAATTTACTGTAAAAAATAGTAAAAGGACTTTCCCTGCAAACAAATTTACTGCTAGCCTAGTTAATGTTAATTAATGCCGTAACTACTTATTGGGACCTTAGTGTAAAAAGTTAAATGTAATTTTACTGTAAAATACTGTGAAATTTATAGTTTTTGCAAGTAAACATGATGAATTACCATATAATTTACTGTGAAAAACAGTAAAATGACTTTCCCTGCAAACAAATGTTCTGCTAGTTAACGTTAATTAATACCTTAATTAATTATTTGGACCTTAGTGTAAAAAGTTAAATGTAATTTTACTGTAAAATACTGTGAAATTTATAGTTTTTGCAAGTAAAAATGATGAATTACTATATAATTTACAGTGAAAAACAGTAAAAGGACTTTCCCTGCGAACAAATGTACTGCTAGTTAATGTTAATTAATGCCGTAACTAATTATTGGGACCTTAGTGTAAAAAGTTAAATGTAATTGTACTGTAAAAATACAGTTAAATGTATGTTTTTTGCAAGTAAAAACTATGAATTACCAACTGTGAAAAACAGTCAATTCCCTGTGTGACAAACACATGATTATATTTTATATGGTTTGTTTCTTCTTGTTTTGTTATCAGATTAGGGTGTTTCGTGTCACAACTTGTAAAGTACAGTAGTCAACATTTGAAGTGGATCAAAAAAGTGAATCAAAGTTGTCCAGGTATTGTTCAAAATTCATGTATAACTTTGACGAAAGGTTTTGATCCATTTTAAATGTTGACGACTGTACAAATGAAGGTACAAATGAGAACTGCATACAAACTAGCAATGGTTTTGTCCCCTAGTCCCGTTGGCAGCCTGAAGGTCATACACTGAAGGTCATTCTCAAAGGCCACAGCGTATACTTTCTAAATATACCGGTGAGTTCCTCTGCCCGAGTGTTTTCTGGAGGATCTGAGATACTGTGGAGGAGAAAGCCTGACCTATTTAACAGATCCAAGTGTCTGGAGGAGAGCGTCTCTTCTCAACGTGTCCTAGTTAGACAGCGAGAGTTAGAGAAGCTCCTCTGAGGACTTACACACTTATTCACAGAGAGAAACACACTCTCTCTGATTGATGAAGGGAATATAATTACACATCACAGTTGGAGCTTTTTATACCGTGGGTGTTTGTCACAGTTCTGCGCATTTCGACCCGTAGTTAATATGGTTTTATTGGTTAAGTGATCTATAACTATTATTAGCGCTCCTAAAATCAGAGGAAACACCTAATGCTAAATGTTGAAGGTGTGTGCGTCGTCATGCGGCGTTTCTGAATGTAAAAGGTCTGGAAAGTGCAGATAAATAGAGCTATTGTGTCCTAAAAGAAAGAAGTGATTCTAAACTTCAGTAACGAGTCGTCTAATTCACTGTAAAAAGTGATCAGGTGACTTAAATGAAATTTTTTTGCCTTAAAGGGTCACATGTTGCCTTAAAATTATTAAGTAAATAAACGTCATGCTTAATCAAAAAAATTAAGTAATGTGGAATTGTCAAGTTCACATAACTTAATTTATTCAATTAAGCATTACGTTTATTTACTTAATAATTTTAAGGCAACGGGTTTACTCAATGTTTTTAAGTAAGTGAACTGAACCCTTTTTACACTCTTCCAGTCTCACTTCCTACACGAACCTACATAGGTTTGTAACTAATTTGCATAATGCCAGCCCATTGGCTGCCTGCTTTGTCCCGCCCTCAAACACTGTAGTTTACCTGAGACTGGTTTGTAACTAATTTGCATAATGCCACCCCATTGGCTGCCTGCTTTGCCCCGCCCTCAAACACTGTAGTTTACCTGAGACTGGTTTGTAACTAATTTGCATAATACCAGCCCATTGGCTGTCTGCTTTGCCCCGCCCTCAAACACTGTAGTTTATCTGAGACTGGTTTGTAACTAATTTGCATAATGCCAGCCCATTGGCTGCCTGCTTTGCCCCGCCCTCAAACACTGAGACTGGAAGAGTTCGGCTCGTGTTGTTCGTGTCGAGAAAACGCTGTTTTCTGCTGACAAAGCAAATCCACTTTGATGAGATCGATACGGTAAAACCCACGCCACCGTTACTGTTCGTACCACTGCGATCAAGAGCTGAGATTCAGATATGATAATGAGCGTCGACCAATCAGAGCAGAGCAGCTCTCAGAGAGGCGGAGCTTAGAGAGACTGAATCTACAAACGAAGCGTTTCAGACTCTGAGAGAAAAGAGCTGACGCTGCCGTGGAGATTATGAGGAAATAAAGTGTTTTTGACATTAGATGCGTGTGAACCTGTTGTAGGAGACGCCAAAACAACATTAGGAACCTTTAAATAGCATAATAGGGGCTCTTTACATGATTATATTTTAGTGATCAGGGGCCGTATTCACAAAGAATTTTATCTTACCACTAGGAGTACTCCTAAATCGCACTAAAATATTTTAGCTAGGAGTTTTCTCTTAAAAGTTATTCACAACGCCTTTCAGACCTACTCTTAGTAAGGAAAAATGACAACTTCGTTGCTATGGATGACGTCACTTCTCATGCACGAGCCTCCTCGCAATGATCACGGTGATTGGTTATTAGATGACAGGGCCATCATGCGGAACATAACACAGACGCAACAAATCATGGAATTACGACATCTAAATATGTCTGTGTCCTACACAAAATAATAATAGTAATGTCATCGAAATGTTTGTGCAGGCCCCAGTGAAGTGTAATTCTAACAAGGCAGAGAGAGAGAGGTCGTGAATTAAATTAAATTAAATCAAGGTAGCCTAATACCCCAATGAAAACCGCCACTTGCCTAATAATGAAAAAACGACACTTGCATTAACACTTGCTTGGTTAATTGACATCCTATTAGCCTAAATAGACTACTTAAAGCAAGGAAATGTTACTCCTATTGAAGTAATGTAATGGTGTGTTCACACCGAACGCGAATAAAGCGTCAAATACGCGTCTATCGCTTGAACATTCGCTCGAGTTCAAATTTTTCAACTTGCGCGGAAGACATTCGCGGCAAACGCGTCGCCCAATTCGCGTCATTTGCAACGCCCGGCGCGAATGATGCGCCTATTCGCGTCTTTGCATTGACTTTGTATGTAATCTACTCGCGCAAATAATTAAATTCGCGTTCGGTGTGAACACACCATAATAGTTGAATGACGGTGGATTATGAATTCGCCAAAACGGAAAAGAAAGCCCAACTGGACGCAGGATCAGTTACTGCTGCTGGCCCAAAAACATAATAAAAGTGAAATTCGGCACTGGGATATCAAGCAAAACTAAGCGTGAGATGGGAGAGGATATGTCTGCAGATCAATGCAGCATTTCCGCTTGTGTCGCGGACCCCGGACGACTGCGAGAGGCGCTGGTGTGCGCTACAATCCTTTGTGAATCGGTCTTAGTGAGTTAGGAGTCCTCTCGACTGCTTTTAAGCTGTCCCAGACTTAGGTGCTACTTTTAGGGCTAAAATGCTTCGTGAATTACTCTTAGTGAAAAAAATTAGGAGTCCTAAAGTTAGGAGTGACACGCCCATTATTTTTAGGAGTTGCTCCTAAATTTGCCAGTTAGGAGCTACTTTTAGCCTTAAAATTCTTTGTGAATACGGCCCCTGGTGTACTATTCCTTACCTGGTGAATTCACTTGTTAATATTTAAGCTTGTGTTTTCTAGGGATCGAACCCTTGACATTGGTGTTGCTAGCGCAGAGTTGTATACGTGGCTTTTGCATTGACAAGCACCACTCACATTGGAAGTGTAAAAAGTTTTTGATTTCTCTCGTGTTATGTGTCTTTTCTCAGATGATCCTGACGGCTGTTTCGTTCCTCCAGAGTTGGATAAGACTGAACACACGTTTGAGGTGAGCTTAAACTATTATTTTACAAGGTCAGATGCAAATGCAGATGTTTGCTAAATCGACAGAACATGGCTCATTTAGACAGTGGAAAAGCCTCCCAAAACTCAATGCAATAGAAAACAATAGAAGCAGTTGTGTGTGTGTGTGTGTGTGTGTGTGTATGACATGCTGTGAGAGGAGAGTGATGCTGCGATCATGAGGTTTCAGCGCATCTCTTCTTCTGTAGCAGTTTCACTTCATTTTTATACACACACATGTTTCATATTCCCCAAAAATTACCAAAAACACGCTGTCAAGCTTTTGGGACATGTACCATATACCAATGATATAGCAGTAATACAATAATTGTAAAAACTGAAGAAAAAAAAAAGTATATTATATTATTAATAATTTGTTGCCTCTTCATGACATAGCCTAATTTGAATAATTTTGTCATTTTAATTTTATACTTCTTTTTTTTGGTTGCTTTATATACGCTTAATCTTTGTCAGATGGAGGCCAGCCTTCTTTTTATTTTGTTCGTATAAGAATAAAATTAAAATGACAAAATGATTAAAAGTATGTTATGACCATACAAAAAAAAAGTATATTATTAAAATTATGTTACTTCATATACACTTTTTTGTCAGATAGAGATCATTCTTTTTTGGCATGTTCAGAATATAATTGTAATAATTTAGTAATTTTTATTTTCTTCTTCTTTTTTCTTCATATACACTTCATTCTTATTTCAGATAGAGACCAGTCCTTTTTTTTGGCATGTTCATAACATAATTTTTTTTTTTTTATCATTGATTAATATTAACATTTTAATCTTATACTTCATTTTTAGGATGACTGTTGCATTCTGTCCTGGGCCTACAGATGAAAAATAGCCATTGTTTTATTTCATAAACTAATAAATAAAATAAAAACTAAATAACCTGCTAGCTTCTACCTTATATGTATATATATATACAGTAAAGGAATAAAAACCACAAGCCAGAATTGCTGTAGGCGGTTTGCATTTCTGATATGAAAACATCTTATGTAATGCTCTTTGAGTGGGAATGAACAGCCTTTTAATTTAAACACACCTTCATTCTGTTTCTCTACAAAATATGAATGTATTCTGAAGTAATGATGATGATCATATTTAATCATGATATTAAGAATCGTATCATCAGATTTTGGACAGACTGCTGAGTCTCACCTGTGAGAGGTTCTGTTGTTTGCAGCGTTTCTGATCTTCTTTTCATTGAAATGTTTGATTCATTTTCGAGCTGAGCAATGAGTCGTTTTGAAGAGTTTTGAAGAAAATATAGTGTCAAAGAAACTGTTATTGGAAAAACTGAAACATCATTTTAATCATATGTTTTTTTTACATGTTCATAACATAATTAAAATATTTTTTTTCATTTTATACTTCAATTTTGTCCTTCATATACACTTGGGGATGGAGACAAGTCTTTTTTCTTTTTGCATTTGCATAACATAATTTTAATAATTTTGTAATATTGATTTTATACTTCATATACTTTTCAGGATTATTTTTTCATTTTCATAACACAATTTTCATAATGTTGTTTTGCATGTTCATAACATTTTTAACAATATTTTTGCAGGTTCATGACATAATTTGATTAATTTTGTAATAATAATTTTATACTTCATTTTCATACTTTAAATACACTTCATTTTCTGTCAGATGGAAGCCAGTATTGTTTTTTTTTGTTGGTTTTTTTACATGTTCATAACATAATTTTCATAATATTTTGTTGCAGGTTCATATTATAATTTTAATAATTTTGTCATTTTAATTGTACAGGCTACTTCTTTTTTATATTTACAGTTCTTTTTTTGCATGTTCATAACATTTGAATAATTGTCATTTTATACATTTTTATACTTCATATACACTTAATTTTCTCAGACGGAGACCAGTCTTTTTCTTTTTGCATTGTCATAACATCATTTTTATAGTTTTGGAATATTGATTTTACTTCATATATTTTTCAGATAGAGGCCAGTCATTTATTACTATATTTTTTTTGTTTTCATAATATGTTTTTTGCATGTTCATAACAATGTTAATAATATTTTTGCAAGTTCATAGCATAATTTTAATAATTTTGTCATTTTAATTTTATACTTGTATACTTCATATACACTTCTTGTTTTTGGTTGCATTTTCATAACATAATTTTCTTAATATTTGTTGCCGGTTCATATTATAATTGTAATATTATTTTCATTTTAATTATACACTTCTTTTTTTTGTGCATGTTCATAACATTTTAATAATTTTGCAATTTTAACATTATTCTTACATTTTAGGGTGCATTCTGTCCTGTGACTTCAGCTTAAAAAAAACACGTTTATTTAATAAACTAATAAACAAAATAAAATCTAAATAAATGTGCCTTTTGTTTTGTAAACAAAAATACTCCCAATGCATGAGATGATCCATTAGTGATAGTAGATCAGGTTTTGGGTTTATAGTCTGTATATGTTTAAGAAGTATGATTTAATTAGCATGGCTCTCTGTTCTCCAGGGTCACATGTTCTCGTTAGGCTCCACCCTCTGGGCGGCGCTGGATCGCGTCACGGATCCGGATCAGGATCCGGATCAGGATCTGAGTGAAGAGAGCAAGTGTTTGCTGGAGCAGATGCAGCAAGAGAAACCTGAGGATCGACCCACTCTCCAGGTTCATCAGTCTTGTAGTGAAATACTTCTGCTTTTAGTTTTACATGAACAGTTTGATGGACATCAGCGGCTTTAGAGACGGCTGCATGATGACCAATAAAGTATTGGCTGATACATGAGAAGAAAATAAAAAACTGAAACATCATTTAAATAATTATATTAGCATGTTCATAATATAATTTTAAACATGTATGTTTAAATAATCATAAAAAAAGTAAAGTACAGTATGAGACCACTTGTGAAAATACTTCTGATTTAATTTTTTACATTAACAACATACCAATGTGAAAGGGATGCATATTAAAATATAATTTCTATTATTTCTTTTGCATGTTAATAACATAATTTTGTCATTTACAACAAAAATAATTCTGCCTTTTTTAAACTAACTTATTATTGTTGTATTAACAACATAACAATTTGATTGCGGCATAAACATGGACAAACAAGCACTGGGTTTGATGTGAACAACTCTTGATGTTAATGTTTGATGACCTTTGCTAAGGTGTCCGTGAGCGCAGTCTTGTGGTTATTCAAAGCTAGTGCACTGAAATAAAAGCAGTTTCTCTGACACACAAGAGGCACAGACTGCAGTGTTACCTGAGCTCTTTACCTTCAAAGATCTCTCCTCCATCTGACCGATGTGAACGGTCTCCAGAACCAAGCTTTACTGACGCCTCTAGATAGAAAACTCACACTAACCTTCCAGGAATAACAAAATATCCTATCGATCTGTTCTGGACTCTCTAAAGATTTTTTTGTCAGCTGAACCTCTGAGATTTTAAGTTAATATTTCAATAATTTAATAGTTAATTTAATAAATAATTTAATAATTTACTCAAGTTCACATGATATGCACGTAAAAAAATTAGAAAATACGATTTCAGAACTTCCACGACTTTCTGTGGAGAATTAAATATTTAAAATGTAAAAAAAGAGAAAAAAGTATTGCTTTCAATGGGGAAAATTTGATAATAATTATTGCATAAATATTAATTAGTACCATTAAATCCTCTCAAAATGCAAAATAAAAAAGATAAAATATTGTTGAACAAAAACATATTACATTGATTTTACTGAAGAAAATAGAACATTTTGTGTGTCCAGTCACTTCTAACTGTAAGGAACGTGAGTGTGGTCCACAAATAAGGGCCGCTCAAGGGCTAATGATGTGTGTGAATAACGTCACCTCTTGTTTCCAGGATCTTCTCTCTCAGGCCGAGGCTTTACTCGCTGACGTCTCGTCCACAACCGTCTGTCGGAAACTGTCCGCTGTTGGCCGAAGACTTCTGTCCATAGAGTCCGTCGCTACTTTCCCAGGTTTGATCCCACAGTTGTCTCATAATGTGACTTCCCATATATATATATATATCAAAATAGCAGCAAACAAAGAATAAACAAACAACATAAACCTAAAGAAACGTAAAAAAAACATTGCAAAAACATTAAAAAAACTAACTGAACATACTACAAGATACCAAACAAACCTCAAAAAGACAAAGCTTAATACAATTTCAAGTCCAAATAGCAGCAAACAAAGAATAAATAAACAACATAAAGTTATCATTCAAAAAAATACCTTCAAAAGAAATTATGGATTGATAATTAATCCAAAAATATAAAATTGAAATAAATAAATGATTTAAAAATGCAACTCATTTAAACAAGTAAAATAAAACACTTAAAAATAATGAATAATAAAAAGAATACATTTAAATATGTATATATATATATATATATATATATATTTTGTTTCACTTGCATGTCATGTGATCATTAATTGACATCAGAGAATAATAAAAAAATTATAATAATAATAATTTAAAAAACAATACAAGTATGTGACCATTAACTGACATCCGAGAATAATAATAAAAAAATGAAAAAAAATTATATATATATATATATTTTTTTTTTTTGTCTCCCTGCATTTCCTGTGACCAATAACTGACATCGGACAATGGTAGAAATAAAATATCTAAATAAATTATTAAAATGTTTGTTTAGCTGCATGTCAGTCACTATTAACGGACATCAGACAGTAACACAAAAAGTATGTGTGTGTGTATATATATATATGGGTTTTTTTCTGCATGTCATGTGAGCATTAACTGAGAACAATGAACATGTTAATTGTATTGAAATGTTCAGATAAAATCTCAGGTGGTCTTCAAGTAAATATTGTATCTTAAAGGGGTTCTGCTGACAAAAGCGGTGTGGGAGTCGCAGCTCTAGTATCTTGCGTTGCCAGATCTTTCTATTTCTTCACAGACGGTTCCAGTTTCCATTTTCTTGATTGCAAAGCTGTAAGCTCAAACTCCACGGAGAATCACAGCAGCGCTCGTCCCATGATCAGAAACCCCTCCGGCGACTCCTGTGACGGAGAAGAGCTCCTGTTGAAGCGGAGAGGTTTGGTGTGTCACGGATCTCGTTGGTCTGGAGCTTCGGCTGGACTCAGGTACAGAAACACACTGCAGAAATGCTTTTCTTTCTTAGTATGTTTGTCTTGTTTCCAGTCCAAATGTCAAAAAGTTCTTAAATCAAGAAGCATTTACTAGATGAGTAAAATGACATAAGATATCATGTCTTGTTTTCCGGGGGAATTAATCAAAATTAAGTGAGTTTTTACTTAAAACAAGCAAAATTATCTGTAAATGGGGTAAGAAAAATAATCTTATTTCAAACAGAAACAATATTATTTTTCTGAACCCCATTGACAGATAATTTTTCTTGTTTTAAACAAAAACTCACTTAATTTTTATTTATTTCCCCAGAAAACAAGACATAATATCTTATGGCATTTTACTACTTTAGTTCATTATGTAAAGTCATTATACACCACTGAAAACATAGTTATGTATATGATATTGCATTTCTGTCAACAGATCCTCCTAAATATTACACAATGCACTTTTAAATAATAAAGCACTGTACATAAAACAGAAATAAGCTGAGAATTATAATAATAATACAAATTGAATGCATATTGACTCGGCTCTTCACCAGGGAAGACGAGCCCTCGCCGGACAGCAGGTCTCAGAACAGTTCTCCGGTGCGCAGGAGGAGTCAGGAGAGGAGAGCCCTGAACCGGTCCTGCTCCGTGCCGGACTCCAACAACCCTCGGGTGTTCAGTCCTCCCTCACACACTCCCATCAGCATGCTGGTGTCCGACCTGTCCGAGATCAGCGAGGACGAGAGCTGGGGCGGGAGACTGCGGGCTAAACACACTCGGGCTGAGAGACGGTCCGAGTGGGGAGGAGAGGAACCATGTGTCCCGTCTGTGGATGCCACGGTCCAACCGGATGCTCGTGAGACGGATCACACAGACTTTGTAGACGCTGAAATCCTGGAAGACGGAGATCTGTGCTGCTCAAACCACGACTACAAAACTATCCTGTCCCTGAATGAGGGATATCAGAACGAGGTTTGTTTGTTGATACAGAACGGCCGAAATTTGACCGATTTTATTATTATTTGGAATTAAAATTCCATGATGATTTACTCTCCCGCACGTCATCCGAGATGTTCATGTCTTTCTTTCTTCAGTCGAAAAGAAATGAAGGTTTTTGAGGAAAACATTGCAGGATTTTCTCCATATAGTGACTTCAATGGTCCAACGGGTCGAAGGTCCAGATGTGAGTTTCAGTGCAGCTTCAAAGTCTCGACACGATCCAGCCGAGGAATAAGAGTCTGATCTAGACAAACCAGCGGACATTATATAACAAAAATAAACATTTATATACTTTTTAACCACTAATGCTGGTCTTGCACTGGCTGTGATGCGACACACATTACGTAATCAGGTTAAACGGTCAATTGATCTATTAGTTAAAATTTGACCCTATTCACCTGAAGTGTCTTCCCTTACAATTTGTTGTAATACACTTTAGGACCAAAAACACATTTCCTTACTTACAATTTTAGCTACGTTGTACACTCATCTTGAGTTTTGGTGATTTTCAGAGCAGGTCAAATTAATTTCAAGAATGTTTTCTAGCTCAGATAAGTTCAAATGTTTAAAGTTGGCAGTTTCGCTAGTTTTTCTCCTCTATAGTGTCGTATATCGAGTGAAACGCTTCTGGAACAAGAACAAATGTGGGCGGGGCTTGATTGTGTCTGTGGGGAATTGATTAGATGGTTGTGGTTTGCAATTGGCTGATCTCGTGTGAGTGACAGGTTATAGCCCCACCCACATCACCAGAGAAGAGAAGAGATGCTGCAAGAGGGAGTTATTCTAAACTAATCACTATTCTATCATACTTGGTTCAATGAAGGGATTATATTACAGTTGGTTAATACCAATGGATATTTGTTATCATATACTTAATTTCTACCAGTTAAACAAAGAGGTAGCAATATGATATAAGAAATGCAAGTTTTTGAGGAAAACATTGCAGGATTTTCTCCATATAGTGACTTCAATGGTCCAACGGGTCGAAGGTCCAGATGTGAGTTTCAGTGCAGCTTCAAAGTCTCGACACGATCCAGCCGAGGAATAAGAGTCTGATCTAGACAAACCAGCGGACATTTTATAATAAAAATAAACATTTATATACTTTTTAACCACAAATGCTTGCCTTGCTCATCCATGATTTCACGCATTACGTAATCACGTTCAAACATTTTTTTTGTAAATGGCGTTTGACTCAGTCTTTGCACGTTCGCTTTGTAAACACTGGGTCTGTTCTTACACCTACGTCACGCTTGACCTTTCAACCTGATTACGTAATGTGTGTCGCATCACAGCCAGTGGAAGACCAGCATTAGTGGTTAAAAAGTATATAAATGTTTATTTTTGTTATAAATGTCGGCTGGTTTGTCTAGATCAGACTCTTATTCCTCGGCTGGATCGTGTCGAGACTTTGAAGCTGCACTGAAACTCACATCTGGACCTTCGACCTGTTGGACCATTGAAGTCACTATATGGAGAAAATCCTGGAATGCTTTCCTCAAAAAACATAATTTCTTTTTGACTGAAGAAAGAAAGACATGAACATCTCGGATGACGTGCGGGAGAGTAAATCATCAGGACATTTTAATTCTGAAGTGAACTACTCCTTTAAGGCAAGACACTACAGTTTCTTTCCTGCACTGCTCAATATTGAGATTTGAGTCTATTCTGTTCTATAACATATCTTCTTTCAGACTAGTGGAAAGAAAACATCCAAAATAAACATGTAAGTGTTTTAACCAGGGCCTAAACCTAACTTTGGCCGCACCTGCCAATGGCTGGTGACTTACAAACATTTACTAGCCATAAGCATGTTTTAGCAAAAACAGGCAGAAAGTTTTAGATACCAGTGAAAATTCACAATCCTCTATTCCAATTTCGATGCTACAGCTAATTATTATTGAAGACGCAGTAGTATCAGTAGTTTTCAGGTGTTTTTTGACATATTTTTTTGTGAATTTGCACTTTCTGCGCTCGCTTCTGATGTTTGAGCACACAAACCCTTCCACACAGCGTTCAAGTAACGAATTGATTTCTTTTTTGCATCTTCTTGTGCTTGAATATTTCCATTGGCAAGGCTTAAACTCTCAAAGCAGGGCTGGTCATTTCTTCACGTTCATGTTCTCACAACACTGCCTTGTTAGAGTTCATAAAAGTCAGCTGGGGAATAATGGTGATACAGTTTTAGCACTTAGAAAGTGTAATAAGATGTAAAATGAATGAGTGATGTTGTTGTATGTTTGTTTCCCAGTGGATGTCCCTGCGGGATCTTCTCTCTCGCTCCGCGCCGCTCTCAGTGAACGAGCTCTGGGCTTTATGCCACACGTGTCTCTCCACACTGCAGACGTACATCGACCTCCCGGGTCAGTCGGCAACATCAAAGACGCTTTACTTCGTCTTTGCTAATGTATCATGTCGATAATTAACCTATATTTTAATGCAACATTATGCAGTGCTTTGCTAATGCACATATGCATGTTTAATAAACATTTTCTAATACTAATATGATTATTATGCATTAAGTGTAGGGACCTGATGGAATATTCACACTGAAGGAATAAAGTGAACATCAAAAAAGTTAGAACTTGAAAATAAACAAAAAATATAGAGAAGTGGTGACCAGTTACAGCATACAAAAATATACACTTTTCTATAAGCTTGTTTCTGCCATGGAGTAAAAAACATTAAATACAAAAGATAGTTGCGAGTTTATATCTCACAATGTAGATTTTTTTTTTTCTGAATTGCAAGATTACATCTCACAATTCTGAGAAAGTCAATTATAAACTTGAATTTATGAGAAATAAAGTCAGAATTTTGAGATAAAAAGAATTCGCAATTAGCTTTTTTATTTTTAATTACGTGATGGAAACCAGCTTCCGTACTTTGTCTTGTCATTTCAACACTATGAAAATAATATACAATGCGATTAATTAATATATAAATAAAATAGATTTGACATTCCCATAAATTTTAAACTAAAATCTTGAATGTTAAAGCAAGATTTTTTATTATTTACTATCATTATTATTAAAAAAATGTCAAACAATTAAAATAAAACACTTACAAATAATAAATAATAAAAATTGAACAAATAATTTTATTTTTTATTTATTTGTTTATTTGCATGTCATGTCACCATTAACTGACATCAGACAATAATAAAAATTATAATAAATATATATTTATAAATGGTCAAATGACATGCAGCTAAACAAAAATTGTAATAATTTTTTTATTAAAACACACACACACACACACACACACACTTTTACCTGCATTAACTGTTTGAACATTTTTCGTTGTTAAATTATTGAAATATTCAAATAAAATCTGAATTTCAAGTAAATATTTTACAATATTTTGGCTGACTTGATATTCCTAAGATTTTAACCTAAAATCTTGAATGTTGAAGCAAGGAATGTAATTTTCCAGCTACCCACATTCAGACACACTGATAGTCTCAGCAACCATCACACTTTAATAAGAACCAAAAGCAAGATTTACTCCGCAATCGTTTGCTCCTGATTTGTATGATCACGTGTTTGAGAAGAATCCCTGTTCTCTGTGTTCCATCAGACTATCTGTGTCTGGACTCAGTGTTTGTGGGCTGTGAAGGAGAGATGCTGTTTCTGAGACCCAAAGACTCAGGTACGAGCTCTAACAACTAATGCAATCGTTATAACTGATATCAGTTCATCAACTCCTAGACTCCGGAACGCACTTCCTTCTCATATTAAAGATGCACAAAATCGAAACATTTTTTGAATCCAACATAAAAACTCACTTTTTTAGGTTGGCTTTTTCCTAATGGTTTAATTATTTTGTATTCCAGTGTGTTCTTTTGTTTTTTGTACGCTTTTCTGTGTATTTTTTTACTCTTATTATTATTTATTTTTATGTAAAGTGCCTTGAGAAGCTGCTTTAAAGGCGCTATATAAAATAAAGTTTATTATTATTATTATTAACTCTGTCCTTCTCAGTCTCCTGTGATGCGTTTTTCCTGGCTCCTGAATTTCAAGAACATGGAATTGTGACGGAAAAGGTTTGTCATTATGGCAACCACTTTCTAGTAGTTACACACAGTGTTGTGTGTTTAAACGGGTGTGTGTTTTTCTCTAGGCGTGTGTGTACGGGGTGGCAGCCGTCCTCTGGGCTTCAGCCAAGTTTGATTTGTCTCCCGATCAAAAGTTGGCCATGCCGAGGAAACTCAAGAGACTCCTGCTGGAGATGGCCAAGAGAACGCCGATCGAAAGACCGTCCATTGAAACGGCCAAAAAGGTGCTTGAGAACGATCATACATTATTTATTCATTTAAAACGTATTTTATAGAGTCATATTTTACTCAAACACCCAAAATATAGGAGAATTATATTTATTATAAAGAAAAATAAAATGAAAAGAAAAGTCTATTGTGCAGGAATTTTATATAGTGTATACAAATAATAGAAATAATAATAATAATAAAAAAAAAGTTTTTAAGTGTCTTATGCTCAATGTACAGTAATATTGTGAAATATTATTACAATTAAAATCATTAAAAAATCTTTACAATATTTACAATACACTTTACTTTAAGGTTTCATTTGTTAACATAATTAATACAAATTGTATTAATTAACAGTGGCAAAGATTATTAAACGCTGCAAAAAAAATAATATTGCACACTGTTAATTAATAAAAATATAGTTGTTCATTGTTTTTAACTAATTAACTAATGTTAAAAAAATCCAACATTAAATCTAATTAAAACATTTTATAAGTAAATGTTGAAATTAACATATGTAACATATTGTAACATTATTGTTCATTGTTAGTTCGCGTTAAAAAACTAAGAGCTTTGGGTACTAGAAAAGTGCATTATGAATAACAAATTATTATTATGATTATTATATGTTAACTAAAGTGAGTAATATTAACAAAGTGCAATTATGGATGATTATTATGTAATTATTAATTCAGTGTTAAAAACGAAAGGCTTGATTTTCTTTATGCAACGAATGCATTTCTGGTTTGTTTTCTTCCTCCAAACTCTCGTTCTGCGGTCTCTCAGGCTGTTTGCGTATGGTAATGTGGGTTATTCTGCTGTCATCTTTCAGTGTTGCCGTGACTACCTCTGCCGGCAGGGAAGTGATGCAGAGAGTGTGTGGACGCAGCTCATCAGTCGAGTTCATCAGGTGAAGCGGCAGGATCTGATCAGTCCTGTGATCTCGTCTTTATAGTTCTATAGAGTCTCTGTTCTCTGTGCCTTTTACTGGGGAAACTTGTTTCCACCATGGAATGGAATTGCAACGTTTTATCTCCAAATTTAGCAGCACGATAGCTCACTGTCTGCACATACTCCCGGCAGAAATAAAGTCAGAATTGCAAGAAAAAAGTCATAATTGCGAGAAAAAAGTCTTAATTGCGAGAAATAAAGTCAGAATTGCGAGAAATAAAGACAGAATTGCGAATTGCAAGATATAAAGTCAGAATTATGAGAAATAAATTGAGAACTGTGAAATAAAGTCAGAATTGCGAGAAATAAAGGCAGAATTACGAGAAATAAGTCAGAATTGTGAGAAAAAAGTCTTAATTGCGAGAAATAAAGTCAGAATTGCGAATTGCAAGATATAAAGTCAGAATTATGATAAATAAATTGAGAACTTCGTGAAATAAAGTCAGAATTATGATAAATAAATTGAGAACTGTGAAATAAAGTCAGAATTGCGAGAAATAAGTCATAATTGCGAGAAATAAAGTCATAATTGCGAGAAATAAAGTCAGAATTGCGAGAAATAAAGTGAGAATTGTGAGAAATAAAGGCAGAATTACGAGAAATAAAGTCAGAATTGCGAGAAAAAAGTCTTAATTGCGAGAAATAAAGTCAGAATTGCGAATTGCAAGATATAAAGTCAGAATTATGATAAATAAATTGAGAACTGTGAAATAAAGTCAGAATTGCGAGAAAAAAGTCATAATTGCGAGAAATAAAGTCATAATTGCGGGAAATAAAGTCAGAATTGCGGGAAAAAAGTCTTAATTGCGAGAAATAAAGTCAGAATTGCGAGAAATAAAGACAGAATTGCGAATTGCAAGATATAAAGTCAGAATTATGAGAAATAAATTGAGAACTGTGAAATAAAGTCAGAATTGCGAGAAATAAAGGCAGAATTACGAGAAATAAAGTCAGAATTGTGAGAAAAAAGTCTTAATTGCGAGAAATAAAGTCAGAATTGCGAATTGCAAGATATAAAGTCAGAATTATGATAAATAAATTGAGAACTTCGTGAAATAAAGTCAGAATTATGATAAATAAATTGAGAACTGTGAAATAAAGTGAGAATTGCGAGAAATAAAGGCAGAATTACGAGAAATAAAGTCAGAATTGTGAGAAAAAAGTCTTAATTGCGAGAAATAAAGTCAGAATTGCGAATTGCAAGATATAAAGTCAGAATTATGATAAATAAATTGAGAACTGTGAAATAAAGTCAGAATTGCGAGAAAAAAAGTCATAATTGCGAGAAATAAAGTCATAATTGCGGGAAATAAAGTCAGAATTGCGAGAAATAAAGTGAGAATTGTGAGAAATAAAGGCAGAATTACGAGAAATAAAGTGAGAATTGCGAGAAATAAAGTCAGAATTGCGAATTGCAAGATATAAAGTCAGAATTATGAGAAATAAATTGAGAACTTCGTGAAATAAAGTCAGAATTATGATAAATAAATTGAGAACTGTGAAATAAAGTCAGAATTGCAAGTAAAAAGTCAGAATTGCGAGAAATAAAGTCAGAATTGCGAGAAATAAAGTCAGAATTGCGAGAAATAAAGTGAGAATTGTGAGAAAAAAAGTGAGAATTGCGAGAAATAAAGTGAGAATTGCGAGAAATAAAGTCAGAATTGCAAGAAAAAAGTGAGAATTGCGAGAAATAAAGTGAGAATTGCAAGAAAAAAGTCAGAATTGCGAGAAATAAAGTCAGAATTACAAGAAAAAAGTCAGAATTGCGAGAAATAAAGTGAGAATTGTGCGGAGCCCCTGAGGGGACCTTTGCAAAAAAATAAAAATAAAGACTATCGCGAGCGCACGAGAAAACTATCACAAGCACACGAGAAATTGTAATGCGTGCGACGCGATAGTCTTTATTTTTATTTTTTTGCAAAGGTCCCATCAGGGGTTCCGTAGAATTGTGAGAAATAAAGTCAGAATTGCAAGAAATAAAGTCAGAATTATGAGAAATAAAGTCAGAATTGTGAGAAAAAAATTGCAATTACCTTTTTTATTTGCAAGCTTATATTCCCCAATAATGACTTTTTCTCGCAATTGCTAGGTTTTATAACAATTCTTAAAAAAAGTCAGAATTGTGAGTAATAACCTCAGAATTTGCGTGAAAGTCAGAATTGTGAAATAAAATGTTGCAGCCTTTTTAGTTTTTTATTGTGTGTGGGAAACGAGTTTGCTTATTTGATCAACTGTGTGTCACAGAAACATCGTCCTTCTACCGCATTAAACATGTCAGTCCAGAGATATCAGCGACACACACTCATCTCTGTCACGTTTGCACATCTAATACACATTTTTTTTGTGTAACTCCAGCTTCCAGATAGTCGTGAATTGATTTTTCATGAGATTTCTCAAAGGAATGCAATTGCTCAGAGGTTGATCTTTCAAATCTCAGGAGACTCGGTTTAAGTATCAACGTTCCCACAGATGTTTATTCAAAAATTATTTATACAGACTAAAAATAGAAACAAATAAAGAGCTACTCTTATAAACATACCAGCTGTCAGTGCAAACGCTCGTCTGTAACTCTTTCCTGTGTTAATACATGAACTTCGCTCAGCAAGTTTCTCATAACAAGAAGCGTTTGTCATTGAAGGCATTGGATGGGAATAGAGTTACGGAGGAACCGTGTTCTCCTGAGAGTGCTGAAAACACACCTGACCCACACGTGGGACAAGTTCACACAGGTGCGAGTCATTCTGTCAATGTGCATTTTTAACATTTCAGATTAAACTCTCACAAAACCTGTCAAGAACATTTTCAGCTCATATTTCACCCTAAAATCAGAAGAGAGAAATTCTACTGCTCATAAAGAAAGCCTATTATCTGTATGACAATTAAGCACATTTACCCACACATTCTTTGTAATGTAATGTGAAACGAATCTCATATTAATATAATGTAAAAAAAATAAAAAAATAATTATGTATATGCACTGTTATTCAAAAGTTTTGGGTGGATTATGCTAACAAGGCTGTGTTTATTGATCAAAACTACAGTAAAAATTGTGAAATGTTATTATAATGTAAATCAGCTGTTTTCTATGTGAATATACAGTAAAGTGTCATTTATTCCTGTGATCAAAGCTGAATTTTCAGCATCATTACTCCAGTCTTCAGTGTCACATGATCCTTCAGAAATCACTCTAATATGAGGATTTGATGCTCAAGAAACATTTATGATTATTATCAGTGTTGAAAACAGTTGTGCTGTTTCATATGTTTGTGAAAACCCTATTATTATTAATTATTTGTTTTAAACAGAAATATTTTGTATGTATATACAGTATATATATATATATATATATATATATATAAAATGAGAATAAAAAAAAACATAAAAAAACTCAAAAGTAAAATGGATGCATTACAGAAATGAGAATATGAGGGGAATGTGCTTTTGCTATTAAAATACAGTTATCTTGCAAAAATAATTGCATTAATGGTCCTAAAATAGGATTCCTCTTCATCATGTAAAATTTCATATATCTGTTTTGGGGGGTGAAATGTGATCCACACGTTTTCATGAGATCCACCCTGTTTTGTAATAAACGTTCAAACATGTGTGTCGGCTGAAAATGAACATGCTTTACATTTGTGTGTTATTAATCTGCAGGTGTGTTTTTGTCTCAGGTTTTGTCCCGTTGGCCCTCGAGGGCCGGTTGGCCCCTGTAACGGGTCCTGTTCCTCATAATTACCCAGTGTCCTCCACCAGCATCCGTTTGCCCGAGGCCTTCACCTCTCCTGATACACACTTCAGCCCGATAGTCCTGACCCCAAACACACAGTCTGAGCTGTAGGTCTACTCACACACTTTTATATAGGCTATATATCCGTGATAGATGGACTATCCGCTTTCACTTCTATAACTTTTTTACACTTCGATTTTTTCAAGTGCTTTCACTTCTGCAATAATCTACCAAGTGTCTTCTTTATAAAGAGACCAACCTTAGGTCAAAGCATTCATGAATTACAACATTTAAGTTCAGATCGGGGGTGAAAGTGAACCGTTTCAAGAAGAATTCACTGATATATTTACCCCACATTTTTTTGCAAGGAATCAAGTCAGAATTGCAAGAAATAAAGTCAGAATTGTGAGAAATCAAGTTAGAATTGCGAGAAATCAAGTCAGAATTGCGAGAAATGAAGTCAGAATTGCGAGAAATGAAGTCAGAATTGCGAGAAATGAAGTCAGAATTGCAAGAAATAAAGTCAGAATTGTGAGAAATCAAGTCAGAATTGCGAGAAATCAAGTCAGAATTGCGAGAAATCAAGTCAGAATTGCAAGAATTAAAGTCAGAATTGCGAGAAATGAAGTCAGAATTGCAAGAAATCAAGTCAGAATTGCGAGAAATAGTCAGAATTGTGAGAAATGAAGTCAAAATTGCAAGAAATAGTCAGAATTGCGAGAAATAAAGTCAGAATTGCGAGAAATAAAGTCAGAATTGCGAGAAATGAAGTCAGAATTGCGAGAAATAAAGTCAGAATTGCGAGAAATAAAGTCAGAATTGCGAGAAATAGTCAGAATTATGAGAAATAGTCAGAATTATGAGAAATAGTCAGAATTATGAGAAATAAAGTCAGAATTGTGAGAATTAAAGTCAGAATTGCGAGAATTAAAGTCAAAATTGTGAGAAATAAAGTCAGAATTGTGAGAAATAGTCAGAATTGTGAGAATTAAAGTCAGAATTGCGAGAATTAAAGTCAGAATTGCGAAAAAAATGTCAGAATTGCGAGAAATAAAGTCAGAATTGTGAGAAATAAAGTCAGAATTGTGAGAATTAAAGTCAGAATTGCGAGAATTAAAGTCAGAATTGTGAGAAATAGTCAGAATTGTGATAAATAGTCAGAATTATGAGAAATAGTCAGAATTGTGAGAAATGAAGTCAGAATTGCGAGAAATGAAGTCAGAATTGCGAGAAATGAAGTCAGAATTGCGAGAAATAAAGTCAGAATTGCGAGAATTAAAGTCAGAATTGCGAGAAATAAAGTCAGAATTGCGAGAATTGAAGTCAGAATTGCGAGAAATAAAATCAGAATTGTGAGAAATCAAGTCAGAATTGCGAGAAATCAAGTCAGAATTGCGAGAAATCAAGTCAGAATTGCGAGAAATAATCAGAATTGCGAGAAATAAAGTCATACTTGCGAGAATTAAAGTCATAATTGCGAGAAATAAAGTCAGAATTGTGAGAAATCAAGTCAGAATTGCGAGAAATCAAGTCAGAATTGCGAGAAATCAAGTCAGAATTGCGAGAAATCAAGTCAGAATTGCAAGAATTAAAGTCAGAATTGCGAGAAATGAAGTCAGAATTGCAAGAAATCAAGTCAGAATTGCGAGAAATAGTCAGAATTGTGAGAAATGAAGTCAAAATTGCAAGAAATAGTCAGAATTGCGAGAAATAAAGTCAGAATTGCGAGAAATAAAGTCAGAATTGCGAGAAATGAAGTCAGAATTGCGAGAAATGAAGTCAGAATTGCGAGAAATAAAGTCAGAATTGCGAGAAATAGTCAGAATTATGAGAAATAGTCAGAATTATGAGAAATAGTCAGAATTATGAGAAATAAAGTCAGAATTGTGAGAATTAAAGTCAGAATTGCGAGAATTAAAGTCAAAATTGTGAGAAATAAAGTCAGAATTGTGAGAAATAGTCAGAATTGTGAGAATTAAAGTCAGAATTGCGAGAATTAAAGTCAGAATTGCGAAAAAAATGTCAGAATTGCGAGAAATAAAGTCAGAATTGTGAGAAATAAAGGCAGAATTGTGAGAATTAAAGTCAGAATTGCGAGAATTAAAGTCAGAATTGTGAGAAATAGTCAGAATTGTGATAAATAGTCAGAATTATGAGAAATAGTCAGAATTGTGAGAAATGAAGTCAGAATTGCGAGAAATGAAGTCAGAATTGCGAGAAATGAAGTCAGAATTGCGAGAAATAAAGTCAGAATTGCGAGAATTAAAGTCAGAATTGCGAGAAATAAAGTCAGAATTGCGAGAATTGAAGTCAGAATTGCGAGAAATAAAATCAGAATTGTGAGAAATCAAGTCAGAATTGCGAGAAATCAAGTCAGAATTGCGAGAAATCAAGTCAGAATTGCGAGAAATAATCAGAATTGCGAGAAATAAAGTCATACTTGCGAGAATTAAAGTCATAATTGCGAGAAATAAAGTCAGAATTGCGAGAAATAAAGTCAGAATTGTGAGAATTAAAGTCAGAATTGTGAGAATTAAAGTCAGAATTGCGAGAATTAAAGTCAGAATTGCGAGAATTAAAGTCAGAATTGCGAGAATCAAAGTCAGAATTGCGAGAATTAAAGTCAGAATTGCGAGAATTAAAGTCAGAATTGCGAGAATTAAAGTCAGAATTGCGAGAATTAAAGTCAGAATTGCGAGAATTAAAGTCAGAATTGCGAGAATTAAAGTCAGAATTGCGAGAATCAAAGTCAGAATTGCGAGAATTAAAGTCAGAATTGCGAGAATCAAAGTAAGAATTGCGAGAATTAAAGTCAGAATTGCGAGAATCAAAGTCGGAATTGCAAGATATAAAGTCGGAATTGCGAGAAATAAAGTGAGAATTGTGAGAAATCAAGTCAGAATTGCGAGAAATAAAGTGAGAATTGTGAGAAATAAAGTGAGAATTGTGAGAAATAAAGTCAGAATTGCGAGAAATAAAGTGAGAATTGTGAGAAATAAAGTCAGAATTGCGAGAAATAAAGTCAGAATTGCGAGAAATAAAGTCAGAATTGCGAGAAATAAAGTCAATTGCGAGAAATAAAGTGAGAATTGCGAGAATTAAAGTCAGAATAGTGAGAATAAAGTCAGAATTGCAGAAATAAAGTCAGAATTGCGAGAAATAAAGTCAAAATTGCGAGAAATAAAGTCAGAATTGTGAGAATTAAAGTCAGAATTGCTAAAAATAAAGTCAAAATTGCGAGAATTAAAGTCAGAATTGTGAGAATAAAGTCAGAATTGCAGAAATAAAGTCAGAATTGCGAGAAATTGCGAGAAATAAAGTCAGAATTGTGAGAAATAAAGTCAGAATTGTGAGAAATAAAGTCAGAATTGCGAGAAATAAAGTCAGAATTGTGAGAAATAAAGTCAGAATTGCGAGAAATAAAGGCAGAATTATGAGAAATAGTCAGAATTGCGAGAAATAGTCAGAATTGTGAGAAATGAAGTCAGAATTGCGAAAAATAAAGTCAGAATTGCGAGAAATAAAGTCAGAATTGTGAGAAATGAAGTCAGAATTGTGAGAAATAGTCAGAATTGTGAGAAATGAAGTCAGAATTGCGAAAAATAAAGTCAGAATTGCGAGAAATAAAGTCAGAATTGCGAGAATTAAAGTCAGAATTGCGAGAAATAGTCAGAATTGCAAGAATTAAAGTCAGAATTGCGAGAAATGAAGTCAGAATTGCAAGAAATCAAGTCAGAATTGCGAGAAATAGTCAGAATTGTGAGAAATGAAGTCAAAATTGCAAGAAATAGTCAGAATTGCGAGAAATAAAGTCAGAATTGCGAGAAATAAAGTCAGAATTGCGAGAATTAAAGTCAGAATTGCGAGAATTAAAGTCAGAATTGTGAGAAATAGTCAGAATTGTGATAAATAGTCAGAATTATGAGAAATAGTCAGAATTGTGAGAAATGAAGTCAGAATTGCGAGAAATGAAGTCAGAATTGCGAGAAATGAAGTCAGAATTGCGAGAAATGAAGTCAGAATTGCGAGAAATGAAGTCAGAATTGCGAGAAATGAAGTCAGAATTGTGAGAAATAAAGTCAGAATTGCGAGAAATAAAGTCAGAATTGCGAGAATTGAAGTCAGAATTGCGAGAAATCAAGTCAGAATTGCGAGAAATCAAGTCAGAATTGCGAGAAATAATCAGAATTGCGAGAAATAAAATCAGAATTGTGAGAAATCAAGTCAGAATTGCGAGAAATCAAGTCAGAATTGCGAGAAATCAAGTCAGAATTGCGAGAAATAATCAGAATTGCGAGAAATAAAGTCATAATTGCGAGAATTAAAGTCATAATTGCGAGAAATAAAGTCAGAATTGTGAGAAATAAAGTCAGAATTGTGAGAATTAAAGTCAGAATTGCGAGAATTAAAGTCAGAATTGCGAGAATTAAAGTCAGAATTGCGAGAATCAAAGTCAGAATTGCGAGAATTAAAGTCAGAATTGCGAGAATTAAAGTCAGAATTGCGAGAAAGTCAGAATTGCGAGAATTAAAGTCAGAATTGCGAGAATTAAAGTCAGAATTGCGAGAATTAAAGTCAGAATTGCGAGAATCAAAGTCAGAATTGCGAGAATTAAAGTCAGAATTGCGAGAATCAAAGTCAGAATTGCGAGAATTAAAGTCGGAATTGCGAGAATCAAAGTCGGAATTGCGAGAAATAAAGTGAGAATTGTGAGAAATCAAGTCAGAATTGCGAGAAATAAAGTGAGAATTGTGAGAAATAAAGTGAGAATTGTGAGAAATAAAGTCAGAATTGCGAGAAATAAAGTGAGAATTGCGAGAAATAAAGTGAGAATTGTGAGAAATAAAGTCAGAATTGCGAGAAATAAAGTCAGAATTGCGAGAAATAAAGTCAGAATTGCGAGAAATAAAGTCAATTGCGAGAAATAAAGTGAGAATTGCGAGAATTAAAGTCAGAATAGTGAGAATAAAGTCAGAATTGCAGAAATAAAGTCAGAATTGCGAGAATTAAAGTCAGAATAGTGAGAATAAAGTCAGAATTGCGAGAATTAAAGTCAGAATTGCGAGAATTAAAGTCAGAATTGCGAGAAAGTCAGAATTGCGAGAATTAAAGTCAGAATTGCGAGAATTAAAGTCAGAATTGCGAGAATTAAAGTCAGAATTGCGAGAATTAAAGTCAGAATTGCGAGAATCAAAGTCAGAATTGCGAGAATTAAAGTCAGAATTGCGAGAATCAAAGTCAGAATTGCGAGAATTAAAGTCAGAATTGCGAGAATCAAAGTCGGAATTGCGAGAAATAAAGTGAGAATTGTGAGAAATCAAGTCAGAATTGCGAGAAATAAAGTGAGAATTGTGAGAAATAAAGTGAGAATTGTGAGAAATAAAGTCAGAATTGCGAGAAATAAAGTGAGAATTGCGAGAAATAAAGTGAGAATTGTGAGAAATAAAGTCAGAATTGCGAGAAATAAAGTCAGAATTGCGAGAAATAAAGTCAGAATTGCGAGAAATAAAGTCAATTGCGAGAAATAAAGTGAGAATTGCGAGAATTAAAGTCAGAATAGTGAGAATAAAGTCAGAATTGCAGAAATAAAGTCAGAATTGCGAGAAATAGTCAAAATTGCGAGAAATAAAGTCAGAATTGTGAGAATTAAAGTCAGAATTGCGAGAATTAAAGTCAGAATTGCGAGAATCAAAGTCAGAATTGCGAGAATTAAAGTCAGAATTGCGAGAATCAAAGTCAGAATTGCGAGAATTAAAGTCAGAATTGCGAGAATCAAAGTCGGAATTGCGAGAAATAAAGTGAGAATTGTGAGAAATCAAGTCAGAATTGCGAGAAATAAAGTGAGAATTGTGAGAAATAAAGTGAGAATTGTGAGAAATAAAGTCAGAATTGCGAGAAATAAAGTGAGAATTGCGAGAAATAAAGTGAGAATTGTGAGAAATAAAGTCAGAATTGCGAGAAATAAAGTCAGAATTGCGAGAAATAAAGTCAGAATTGCGAGAAATAAAGTCAATTGCGAGAAATAAAGTGAGAATTGCGAGAATTAAAGTCAGAATAGTGAGAATAAAGTCAGAATTGCAGAAATAAAGTCAGAATTGCGAGAAATAAAGTCAAAATTGCGAGAAATAAAGTCAGAATTGTGAGAATTAAAGTCAGAATTGCTAAAAATAAAGTCAAAATTGCGAGAATTAAAGTCAGAATTGTGAGAATAAAGTCAGAATTGCAGAAATAAAGTCAGAATTGCGAGAAATTGCGAGAAATAAAGTCAGAATTGTGAGAAATAAAGTCAGAATTGTGAGAAATAAAGTCAGAATTGCGAGAAATAAAGTCAGAATTGTGAGAAATAAAGTCAGAATTGCGAGAAATAAAGGCAGAATTATGAGAAATAGTCAGAATTGCGAGAAATAGTCAGAATTGTGAGAAATGAAGTCAGAATTGCGAAAAATAAAGTCAGAATTGCGAGAAATAAAGTCAGAATTGTGAGAAATGAAGTCAGAATTGTGAGAAATAGTCAGAATTGTGAGAAATGAAGTCAGAATTGCGAAAAATAAAGTCAGAATTGCGAGAAATAAAGTCAGAATTGCGAGAATTAAAGTCATAATTGCGAGAAATAGTCAGAATTGCGAGAAATAGTCAGAATTGTGAGAAATAAAGTCAGAATTGCGAGAAATAAAGTCAGAATTGCGAGAAATAAAGTCAGAATTGCGAGAAATAAAGTCAGAATTTTGAATTATTAACTCGTAATTGCGGATCTAGGATCTAATGCTCTTGTTTGTTTTTAAGGATTGTCTCTTTCGATGACATCACAGATGAAGCTCTCCCGCTAGAGCCAGAAGAACCGTCCGAGAGCGACGCCGAGGATGATGGGATTGGGGGAGTTTTCTCGACGGCGGATCATGTAGCCGGTTATTCATCATCATCCAGCTGTAAGACTCTCGTGAATTCACCGCCGCCAGCGATTACCCAAACAACCAATAAAGAAACGGACAAACAGCCGAACTACCCCACCCTACCATGTGACAATGGGATTTATAAAAACTTCCTGTTACAGCAAGACCCACACACAGGAAATCTGACCCTACTTCCTGTTCAGATCGCCGTGCTTCAGCCAATCACAGGCGTGCATCACTTCAGCGCAGAACCACTAAACATCAAACTACCAAAACCTTCTGTAAAACCAGACGCCACTCTCAGGAATGAACGAGTCAGTGTTTGCCATAGAGATAATAACTCAGCGTCTCCTGAGAGAGCTGTGAATATCTCTGCTCCTCACTGTGTGAATCACTCACTGCCTCTCTCCAGCTCGTGTTGGAGATGCGCGTCTGTGAAGCGTGTGTGTGACCTGATCAGAGAAGAGTTCACGTTTGACGGATGCTTGGAGGACGGACTCGGAGATCTGCCAATGGGTAAACCATTTTATATGTAAATCATTTTCATTTATTTTAATAACAATTTAACTTTTTGACTTATTTTACCGTATTATTACTTCTTTAAACATTTTTAAAAATAATTATTTGGTTTTATTTTATTTTATTCTTTTATTCGATGATTCTATTCTTTACATTTTTTTAACATTTTGTTTTGTTTTATTATTTATATTTTATTATTATGTTTGTTTTACCATTTATTAAAAACAATTTTGTATTATTTTAATTGTTTTATTTTTTACATTTTACTTTATTTTGTTTTATTTGTTTTATTATTATTATTACTATTATTATTATGTTTTACCATTTATTATTATCATTTTATCATTAGTTAATTTTTTATTTTTAAATTTTATTTTTGTTTAGCTTTTTGTATTTTTTATATTTTAGTATTATTGTATATTAATTAAATTTACTTTATCATTTTTAAAAAAAAATTAAAATGTTATTCAGTTTATTATTATATTATATAGTTTACATTTTATTTTATTCTTTTTATGTTTGTTTTTTATACAATTTATTATAATTTTTTGTATTGTTTTTTGTATTTTTTTGGCATATTTTTACATTTTACTATTTTTGTATTATTTTATAAAAATTTTAATTTAAATTTTATTTTGTTTTATTATTTTTACATTTTATTCATATAATTATTATTATTTTCAGTATAACTTGCATGTGTTAAAAATCACCCCCACCTCAACCTTTAATTCTGTGATTTATGTCATAAATTCACAGATTTTTATATTAAGTCCGTCCAGGGGAGCTCACTCTAAAAGATATAATCTAAGAAATTTACGCAATGTTCCTCTGATCTAAGTTTATGTAATAGGCCACATATTTTCGCACAGATTTAGCATTTCTTTGATGGTCTTGATCAGCTGTTTGTCACTGGACGAGGCTTCAAGGACTCCCTCGTGTCTTGTCTCTTTCTAGGAGAATACATCTTTTCCTTGAAAACTCTCCGGTTTGACACTTTTTGCCGAGCAGTAAGGGAGAAGTTTAGCGCCGTGTTCTGGGAGCAGAAGTTGCTGTGTGACCTTCACCATCTGATCAACCTGTGAGTATCAACATAAATTAATTTTATTTAATTTGTTGTTTTTGTAAGATTTTAGTTAATTTGTTGGTTAGTTAGTTAAATGGTTGTGTTGGTTGGTTAGTTGGTTGGTTGGTTAGTTGGTTGGTTGGTTGGTTGGTTGGTTGGTTAGTTGGTTGGTTGGTTGGTTGGTTGGTTAGTTGGTTGGTTAGTTAAATGGTTGTGTTGGTTGGTTAGTTGGTTGGTTGGTTAGTTGGTTGGTTGGATTAGTTAGTTGGTTGTGTTGTTTGGTTAGTTAGTTGGTTAGTTGGTTGGTTGGTTGGTGTGTTGGTTGGTTGGTTGGTTGGTTGTCTTGGTTGGTTGGTTGATTGGTTGGTTAGTTGGTTGGTTAGTTGGTTGGTTGGTTGGTTGGTTGGTTAGTTTGTTGTGTTGGTTGGTTGGTTAGGTTGTTGGTTGGTTAGTTAGTTGGTTGGTTGTGTTAGTTAGTTAGTTAGTTAGTTAGTTAGTTAGTTAGTTAGTTAGTTAGTTAGTTGGTTAATTATATCTGTAAGATAATATATCTTGTAATATTATTAATAATTAATACTATTTCATTGAAAGATTTTAGTTGTTTGGTTGGTTAGTTGTTTATATCTGTAAGATAATATATCTTGTAATATTATTATTAATAATTAATACTATTTCATTGAAAGATTTTAGTTGGTTGGTTGGTTAGTGGGTTATATCTGCTGCCAGGATTCTGAGCAGAACCAGAAAATATGAACATATCACACCAGTCCTCAGGTCTCTACACTGGCTCCCAGACAGTTACATTTAGGATTGATTTTAAAGTATTATTACTGGTATATAAATAATTTAATGGGCTAGGACCTAGTTAGTTAGGTAGTTAGCATACATGTATTATTGCTTTCTGTCTCTGCAACCATTATTTTCTTAATCTGTATTTTTGTAGTGTTTTCCAGTAAAAATATCGAAACACCCTTAAAACGAGATAAAGGAATCGTTTTTGTCTGGAGTACAGATGCTGCGCAGTGAGGTTAAGATAAGATAAGATAAGAAAAACTTTATTCTCTGTCACAAGTGACAGAAATTTGTCTTTGACAAGACCGGCTCAGATAACATACAAAAACATGGATACACTCAAGACAATTTAGCCACATTTGCTGTACAGACATGTGCAAAATACAAAAATGTGATGTGTTCTGTCTATGGTTGTTCAGTATAGTAATGGCCGTGGGAATAAAAGATTTTTTGTATATCTTTTTCCTTGCAAGTGTGACTGTAGCGTCGACGTGATGACATTCACTGAAAGGATTGATTAAGGGGGTGGGGGGGATCGAGGCTGAAATGGACCAACAGCCTGTGGCTTTGAATTTGAATTTCAGTCACATGAGAGCTTCTCATTCTCAATAATCATATATAACCACGTCACTCCACTTATCATCAGCAATCAAGCCAGAATAATTTCAGGAGAAGCAGTTTTCCAGAAAGGTCCCTATGGAAACAGATGCTCCTGAAGTGAGTCCTCGTCGCCGTCGGGGTCAGAGAGATCACATGGGGAGACAGAGAGAGAGAGAGGCAGAGAGAGAGAGATAGAGAGAGATATAGAGAGATAGTGATGTGATGTTCTGAGACACAATAGTCTCTTTCTCAGTCGCCGGATCACATGCTCTGAGGGATCAGGCTGAAGTGGCTGTGGATGTTACACACTCTCGCTGTGTGTGTGTGGTTAAACAGCAGTGCTGGTGTGTGAGAGGAGTGTGTGGACGTCACACAGGTGCTGCAGGTTTAGTCGCGTCACAAGCCTCGGATCTAAAGAAGTTTTCTTATATCTCTGATAAAGCATAACGATCTACGGTAGGTGGTTTGCAGGAGGGATGGTTTAGCTGACACTTGAGTATTTATTTATTTATTTATTCATGATAAATGCTTTAGTTGACTTTTTATTTATTTATGATTACATTTATAGTTGACTAAATTTATTTATTTGTGATAAATGGTTTAGTTGACTATTTATTTATTCATGAAAAATGGTTTACTTTACTATTATTTATTAGTTTATGAAAATGGTTTAGTTGACTATTATTTATTTATTTGTAATAAATGTTTAGTTTGCTTTATTTTGTTTATTTATTTATGATAAATGGTTTAGTTGACATTTATTTATTCATTCATTCATTTATTTAGTTATTTATGATATATAATTTAGTTTAGACATTTATGTTTATTTATTTATGATAAATGGTTTAGTTAATATTTATTCATTTATGACAAGTCGTTTAGTTGACATTATGTATGTATTTATTTATTTTATTATTTATTTTATCTTGCAAAAAAATATATTTCTAAATCTGTATTTTTCTCATGTTTTTTTCCTAAACATCCTTAAAACCAGTGAAATCTACTGAAGAAGCAAAACTGTACACGATAATATATCTTGTATTAAGTGGGGTTTTTCTTGATTGGATTGAAGACTGAGTGGTGGATTTTCACCTATTTTTTTTTTCCATTTCATCTTGTTTCTGCATGGTTTGGTAAGTGTTTATTTTTCATTATTGTTGCTGTTAAGGCGAGTTTAAGTGCGGAGGGATGCGTCTCCGTGTCCGGCTGATGGGTTCAGGTGTGTGTGTGTGTGTGTGTGTGCGCGCCTCCTCATCATGGGGTAATGGTGGAGGATGTGTTTGTTGCGACAGGGGATGCGGTAGGCCACGAAAGTATGTCTTCTGCCTCTCGTATGAATAAGGCTGTTGTAGGTTTTTTTTTTTTGAAAGCGCAGAATCTTGTCAATCAGATAATTGAAAATTACCTTATTATTAACGACGATTTTAGTGCAAGTCATTCCACTCTATGCGGCTTCTTCTAAAATCACGATTTCCGCCTTTCATAACTAATGAAGCGTTGGAGCGTGCGCTAGTTTGCTGTGGAAAAATTGTTAGTCGTTAGTTAACACGATCCCTCTAGTCTAGTGCAACCACCCGGCTCTAAAACATGTGATGTCGTTCAGGAGACATGTCAACATGGTTTTGGATTCTCCGGTGCGAACGCTGGATATATCTTTTCGTGTTTACCATGAAGGGAAAACATGGTTTACGCAACAACAGGTAACGTTAATATGAAGTGTTTGAATGCGGTGATGTTGGGCATAAACGACATGCGTGCCCACATAAAGAACGCGAAGTTGAAAGTAATGTTTCGGGATCAGAGATTGATGTTAACGTTACTTCTCAAATAGTGCCAACTGACTCCTCCTGAGGTAAGAGTTTCAGAAATGAGTGTAATTGCGTAATTCTAGTGATTTCAGACTATAGGCCTACTTAGTTTATCACCACAGATCTCTAAACGTAATATTTATATATATAATATTCATATGCTAGCTAGCGAGCTAACTGGGATAGCTAGGATTCATTTCCAATCGATCTCACGCATTAAAACTGACTAAAGCAAAGGGAACATCCTTTTTATAAAAAAAAAAAAAAATCAGTTTTAGATTAGGATATATTGCACGTTTCAGTACACAATATATTATAAGTATATACATTAAAAAACGACGATTTACCTTTCATAATCAGGCTTCAGACGATTCTTTGGGTTGACTGTCAATGGACCGTTAAAATTTGAACCGTCGCTGCGGAAACCGTATAACCCAACAGCCGGGTAATTACTAGAAATTACCCAACAATTGTTTAAAAGGACCCAGCATTTTTTAAATAACCCAACATATTGACCCAATATGTGTAACCCAACGGTTGGGTTGAACAAATTTCCCAAAGTTTTTTACTGTATATGTAGCCGGTTCGGGCTCGCGTGTCTCTGCTATTACGACTCGGCTACCCCTCTGCGTTGTGTTGTGTTGTGTGATGAATAAAGACTGGAGTCGAATCGCTGGTTCAGAGGTTCTTTATCTGCATGAGTTGAAAAATGCAGTAATTATTTGTTGCATTCAATGTAGTGTGTTTTTAATCAGCCCTCTCCTCGCTCCGCTCAGACCTCCCGCGGACTGAAGCGAGCTCACATTGTACAATCTCATTTACAGTCATAAAGAATAAAAAGAAAATAGTAATAATTAATATCACATCAGATGTATCAACAATATACAATATATATATATCTATATATATATATATATATATATATATATATATATATATATACATCTCTGAACATACATTGACACTCATCAAACTCATAAAATATACATCTTTAAATCACCCATATTCCAGCATTTTATATAACCAATACGGTTGAACACAAAGAAATCACAAAAACAATTTATAACCATACCTGCATGAGTTGAAAAATGCAGTAATTATTTGTTGCATTCAATGTAGTGTGTTTTTAATCAGCCCTCTCCTGTCAAACATTTGAACATAGAAAAGATATCAGCAGACACGCTTCACAGGCCTACTTTCACACTAACATACTAACAGCGTGATACTGCATTCACTCGGTTAAACTTTCACTTATGCAGGAAAAACAGCTTAACAAGGAAAAATCACATACTTGTACATACTCCTTAACATTTTAACGAAATCAAATCACATTTTATTAGGGATTATTTTCACTTATAACACTCTTTTGAACAGGAGTGCACACATTACATACCTCGCTCCGCTCAGACCTCCCGCGGACTGAAGCGAGAGCGCGCGCAACGCGACAATGACGTCACAACTGCGACGAACGCAAACCTCATAGATATATATATATAAATTAATTCTTTTCTTTTCTTACATATATATCTAACAGAAAAATTTGGATTTTGTGTGAATTTAAAATTAAAACAAGTTATAATTAATACCCGTTACATTCACCCCCTTCTGAATTCACCAAAATCCCAAAGACTCAACCAACTTCACTCATACACTTGACTGAGGTCTCCAAAATGTCTCTACCCATTTCAGCCTGAAATTGCTACCTTCTTAAAAGGTTGAGAGAAATTCAAGGGTGATCAGGCCTTAAAAAACTCCCAGAATAAAATGATGCCTTTTACACCACACCAGGTTTCAAACCATAAATCCAAGTCAAATGTATAGCATCTATATCACATCAAATGCATTACTCTACAGTCACAGGGATAAGACTCGAGTGTATCAGAGAATATGAACTTAGACTATAGAATAACTCTTAAAACAAGGTGAGTAGTGACTGGGACTTTCTACCCAATGTGTTTGTAAGTGATTTAATATTTAACTGTCTTTGTGCCATAGATTCAATAAGACGATTGACCTTCTTAACCACTCTTCCAGCACGTGTAACTCGTTCTTGAGTATGCTCTACACCCTGAGTGTCTTGGTCTCTAGTCTCTGAACTAGGCTGTTCTGTATTGGACATCTCTCTTTCCTCCACTATGGGATTGTCTCTTTCCTCCACTATGGGGTTGTCTCTTTCCTCCACCATGGGATTGTCTCTTTCCTCCACTATGGGATTGTCTCTGTCACAATCAAGACTAAAACAGTCTGTCTGATCATTAAAAGGCTCTGTAAAATGCCTGCCATCATCACAAAGCTTCTCAGGACAATCACCATCTTGACTCAGCTGTTCACCCTCAGTATAGAACTGCACAGATCCAGTTTCACTTTGTGAGCTTTGACCCAAGAAATGTTCTGTTCCGTCTAATACCCAGAGGCTTGTCCGTCTCTCTGAACTTTCACTTTCCAAGGAATCTGCAGAATCCTGGAGCTGCGGATGAGCAACTGACTCCCCATCATCATCACAGTCATTGAGATACGGGTTACTGGCTCTTCCAAGTTCCGTCTGAATGGGTAAGAAGCTGATATTCAACAAAAGATTGCGATGTACAACTCTCTTAGCTCCTTTTTCATCCTGTACCATGTAGGTATGTGTCTGGGGATTCCGGTTGATGACAACATACAGGGTTGACTCCCACTTGTCGGCAAGTTTTCTCCTTCCCCTCTCTCCCTTATTAGCAATCAGCACACGATCTCCAACACTTAGGTGAGTGCCTTTTACTCTCTTGTTATATCCCTGAGCTTGTTTTTTCTGTTCTTTGACAGCATGCTGTTGCGCAATAGTTGCTGCTTCATGGAGATGAGAGATTAGTGTCTTGGCGTGACTACTATAATCAACCACCACAGGATCTCGGAGTACCTGTTTGAACATCACGTCTACCGGAAGTCTCGGCACACGGCCAAACATGAGATAAAAAGGTGAGAAACCTGTTGTTTCATGCACAGTGGCATTATAAGCAAATGTTAGAGTCTGAATTTGTTGCGGCCACTGATGTTTAGCATTGAGGGGCAAAGAACGCAACATAGCTCCTAGAGTCCTGTTAAATCGTTCAGTTCCACCATTGCCCATTGGATGATATGCTGTGGTATGCGACTTAGCAACTCCTGACAATTTTAATAGCTCTGCGATCAAACCACTCTCAAAATTAGCGCCCTGATCAGTGTGTATACGCTCAGGAAAGCCATAGACGCAGAAAACGTGATCCCACAGCTTTCTGGCAACTTGCTTAGCCGTCTGATTTGCACATGGAAATGCGTGAGCTAATTTTGTAAAGTGGTCCGTGACCACCAACACATCAACAGAGTTCTGCCTAGAGTCTTCTGCGCTCCAGAAATCCAAACATACCAATTCCATGGGTGCTGAAGTTCTGATACTCTCCAACGGGGCTCTAGCGGATGGCTCAGGCGTTTTAGCGAGGATGCATCTTTGACAACATTTAACATAAGACTTGATGTCCTGCTCCATCTTAGGCCAGTAAAATCGTTGCCTCGCTAAATGAAGCGTTCTTGCCTGCCCTTGATGTCCAGCGAGGTCATGAATGCCACTCAGCGCTTTGGCTCTAAGACTCTGAGGGAGCACAAATTGATGTCTTCTGTGCTTACTCAACGGGTCCTTGCTCACTCGATAAAGTATGCCATCCAGGAAGGTAAGTCTCTCCCATTGTTTACTGAGAGAAAGTGCACTTGGATTGAGGTTTGCTTTCTCACGTCTGGAAGGTCTTCTCCTGCGAGTCACAAAAGGAGCGACCACAGATATGGTAGGATCCTGTTCCTGTCTTTGTTGAAGTTCTAATAGCGAGAGTTCAGGTAATGTGTCCAGACTTGATGGTACAAACTGTTGAACAGACTGGATCAACTGCACTGCCCTAGACTCTGCTGCCCGTTCCCAGTTGTCATGAGCTTCACAAATGGCATGAACGTCGCCAACACTGCATGTACCTGGGCTAATCACTGGAAAGATCTCTCCTGGGTCAGTCTCCGACCCTTGCCGCTGACATTGAACTTTTAGTCGGAAAGTATCCTGAATCCCTTCCTCACTAATACCCTCAGCTTCAGACAACAAACTCTCATATTGTTCATTGAGCAGCCTATGGCCAATTGTCTTTGAAAAGGGGTCTCGACTGAGAGCATCAGCCACAATGTTCTTGCTGCCTGCTATGTGGCGTATCTCAAAGGTATAAGGTGCGAGCTTCGCGACCCATCGCTGTTCACAGGCATCAAGCTTCGGTTTAGTCATTATATATGTCAGAGGATTGTTATCCGTCCAGACAGAGAATGTGTGGCCTTTAAGCCAATGGCTAAACTTTTCACAGACGCTCCACTTGAGGGCCAAGAATTCTAGACGGTGAGCTGGATATCGCCTCTGCGAAGCACTGAGTGTTTTACTTGCAAAAGCGATGGGCCTTGCTTTGTCCTCGCCCAGGGGTATTTGAGACAATACCGCCCCTAAACCATCTAAAGAGGCATCTATGGACAGAATCAGGGGCCTTGAGAAATCAGGATGTGCCAGGACTGCGCAGTTCAACAGCTTCTCCTTTAGATCGCTGAAACTTGCATCACACTCGAGTGTCCAGTCGGAGGGCTTTAGTTTTCTGAAAGTACCAGCCTTTCTTGTGACATTTCCTCTACCCTTTCTCTTCTGTCCAGCAGTGAGGGCAAACAATGGTCTGGCAATGGCAGAGCAATTAGATATGAAATGTTGATAATAAAAGACCATACCCAGGAAAGACTTTACTCTTTTCACAGAAGGAGTGACTCCGTCATCCTCCATAAGATCATCTTTGGTCATGCGGGAAATCACACCCACCTTTTCTGGGTCCACAGCAACCCCACCCCCTTCGATGATGTGTCCCAAAAATCTCACAGAAGTGCGCATAAGATGACACTTTTTCGGGCTCAGCTTCAGATTATGTTGGCGGAGTCTCTGGAATACCACGTCAAGCCTACTTAAGGCCTCCTTCTCAGTGGCTGCAATTACCAGCAAGTCATCCAAGTAACACAATAGCTGGGTGAAGTTCATGTCACCAAATATACTCAGCATCATTCGCATAAACGAAGCCGGACTATTGCACAGACCTTGTGGCATACGATTGTACTCATGCAATCCAAGTGGTGTGGTGAATGCTGTGTATTTTTTATCCTCCTCATGCATGGGAATGTTATAGAAGCCAGAGGTTAAGTCCATAGTACTAAAATAGACATTTCCGCCCAGAGCTGCCAGACAATCTGATTGATGCGGGAGTGGGTGCGCGTCTTTTAGAGTCCTGGCGTTGAGCAACCTAAAGTCAGTGCAAATTCTCAGACTGCCATCCTTTTTCCATACCATGACCAATGGTGATGCAAATTCACTGATGGATTTCCTTATTATGCCTTGATTCTCCATCTCCGTCAAGACCTGCCTCAGGTTTTGGTAATGAGCTGGTGGAACTCTCCGGTAAGGAAGGCGGAATGGTCGTTCATCCATCAAGCGGATACGATGAGAGAAGCCCTTCGCCTCACCACAATCTAATGCATGTTTTGAAAAAATGTCATTATAGCTAACTAAAAGCTGAACTAACTCTCTTTTGGTAGAATGACTGATTTGGCACGAACTGAGGTCTATATCTTTCAAACCAACTTCTGCAAGTTGCTTCCCAAAATCTTCACTGTCTGCTTCTAGATAACTGATTACTTGTTCACTAGCCTCAACATGACTGGAGTTCTGGAAAACTGTAAAATCTTCAGCAGCGATACAGGGCGATACATCAGCTAACTTGCAATTCCTCTTCAAAGTCACAGGGCGATCAGAAAGATTCACTATCTTCATGGGGACGTATCTGTCACCCCACATAGGTGTAACCACCCGACCAACCAGAATATTTCGCGGCACGGATCTTGAAGATGTAGGTTCAACAATCACTGTGCTTCCGGGGGACATAGGGGTGTTGGTCGGCAGCCTGCCCCATACAAGATGTTCATGTCTAGCCAAAAGTGTTACAGCTTGTGTCAGCTTCACAGTCCCGATCTTGTTAGGAGTATCGACACCCTGCCATCTTGTCAACCCTGCCATCATATCAAGAAATTGAGAAGCGTCAGGAGACAACGACATATCACAGGCCTGAGTGGTCACCTTCCAATAGTCGTCACTGCTCTTCATTTCATGCATGAGATACTTTATGACGTTAGATCCGAGAATGAGGTCATCTTTCTGCCCTGGGACCACAAGAATGGGAACGAAACACTGCACACCGTACACTTCTATCTCCACCTCATACACACATTTAGGATGAGTCTGATGACCCCCACAGCCAATCAGAATGACTTGCTCCTTTAACTGCTTGCCTGTAGTAATTACATTTTCTTCAATCATCTTAGATACTGTTGCTTCGTTTACTGTACAAGCCATGGAGCCGGAGTCTAACATTCCCTTGACTCTGAATGTCTTATTCACGATTACTGGAGCATAAAATAGTTCACTAAATAGTTCAATTCTTTGTGAATTCTGCAGAACTACTTGAACACCTTCTGATTGAGATGTGTGCTCATACCACTGCTCCCAATCATCATCATCTTTTTCGTTGAGGGTTTGATTTTGTTCACCCGCACATTCCCTCTCCATATGCAGGCTTGTTAGTTTAACGGTGGTTGTTCCTGGCTTGAATGCATACCAGGACCACTGGCTCCAGATCCTGCCTTACGACACTCTCTCTTCCAATGTCCTGCTTTGAAGCAATACAAACACAACCCATCTCGCCTGCAATGCATGGTAGTAGAGTGGTCAGTCGCTTTGCAAACTTTGCATGGCTTTCGGAAAGACTGGAATCCGCTTGACATGTATGGTGCCTTAACTGCTGCTTGATGGTTCTGCTTTAACACACGATCAAGTTGAGCTATGAGACTCTGGATGCTGATATCATCAGACGATGTGCCAACATCACTCACAGCGTCCATTTGGCTTTGTGGTCTCATTGAAGCACCCACCAGAGTTGATTCATCAATTGCAGCAGCCTGGACGTTTGTAGAAGCATATCTCTCAGCACCTGAACGTTTCGATCTGGCTCGTTGCTGCTGAATCTTCAGTTGTGTCTGGTGATCATCGAGGCGTTCCTGAATTTCACTAGCTTTCCACTTGTCAGCAGTTTTGAACTTGAGCACTGCAGAAAGAGCTGAGTCTGGGCAGTGCTTAACGAACATCATGGTTACCTCTTTACTTGGATCTTCAAGGTTGCGTCCCTGCCTCTTCAAGCACTCCTCTGCCACGTCAACAGCTTTATTCAAGCGAATCCAGTAATCCATCGCGTTTTCTCCCACTGTGGGTAGGGTGTTGTAGAAGTCAGCGAGTGGCATTGAAGAATACGTCAGTTCACTAAAGTGTTGCTTTAGGATATCAATAATAACTCTTGGGTCTTCACCAGATTTTAATGATGGGTTACTGCGTAATGTGATTTTGATTATGTCTCTCGCTCTCCCTCCAAGTCTTGACATAATTTCCTGAGCCTGTTCTCCTGTCGGCACACCTCTCTTTCTTAAATAGAGGTCAATCTGCTCTTCCCACTCGTGGATAGAAAGTTTATCTGTGCTATCGCCACGAAAGCTTGGTGGCTCTTTCACATCAGATTGCATCACCAATTTTACACCAGTCATGGTTAGTGAATGAGGATCAGCAGAAAGTGGTCCTAACCCTACATTTTGGCTGCTAGTCATTCTCTCCTCATTCTCACTTCCCTTCTTTAGCTGTGCTGAAATGGACTGTCCTATTTCATGTGCTAACTGTGTAATGAGGTTGCTTAAATCAGTGGAAGTTGTTTCTGACTTGGGAGCCTGTCTATCAGTTTGTATGCGTGTGGAGCAAAACACTGGAGAGTCAGCGATACCTGCGGCTCCAGGAGTGTGAGCCATATCCCTAAAGAACTGCCCTCTCCCCCCACCAATGTATACTTCATCTTGCATATCTTCCACAACATAAGTATAAGACATTGTTACAAAAACAGTTAAAACAATATGACAATGAAAGTTTTTTTTTTTTTTTTTTTTTTTTTTTTTTTTTTTTTTTTTTTTTTTGGTATTGTAATACTCAGTCTTTGTACCTCTCTCTCCAGCAGATTAGACAGGAAAAGAAGAATTCAACTCAGTCCAAAAACGAAATATGTTGTACTCAGCAACGACCGGCGGTCAATCTGACGTCGATCCTTCTGGGAATCCGGGTCACGGCACCAATGTAGCCGGTTCGGGCTCGCGTGTCTCTGCTATTACGACTCGGCTACCCCTCTGCGTTGTGTTGTGTTGTGTGATGAATAAAGACTGGAGTCGAATCGCTGGTTCAGAGGTTCTTTATCTGCATGAGTTGAAAAATGCAGTAATTATTTGTTGCATTCAATGTAGTGTGTTTTTAATCAGCCCTCTCCTCGCTCCGCTCAGACCTCCCGCGGACTGAAGCGAGCTCACATTGTACAATCTCATTTACAGTCATAAAGAATAAAAAGAAAATAGTAATAATTAATATCACATCAGATGTATCAACAATATACAATATATATATATCTATATATATATATATATATATATATATATATATATATATACATCTCTGAACATACATTGACACTCATCAAACTCATAAAATATACATCTTTAAATCACCCATATTCCAGCATTTTATATAACCAATACGGTTGAACACAAAGAAATCACAAAAACAATTTATAACCATACCTGCATGAGTTGAAAAATGCAGTAATTATTTGTTGCATTCAATGTAGTGTGTTTTTAATCAGCCCTCTCCTGTCAAACATTTGAACATAGAAAAGATATCAGCAGACACGCTTCACAGGCCTACTTTCACACTAACATACTAACAGCGTGATACTGCATTCACTCGGTTAAACTTTCACTTATGCAGGAAAAACAGCTTAACAAGGAAAAATCACATACTTGTACATACTCCTTAACATTTTAACGAAATCAAATCACATTTTATTAGGGATTATTTTCACTTATAACACTCTTTTGAACAGGAGTGCACACATTACATACCTCGCTCCGCTCAGACCTCCCGCGGACTGAAGCGAGAGCGCGCGCAACGCGACAATGACGTCACAACTGCGACGAACGCAAACCTCATAGATATATATATATAAATTAATTCTTTTCTTTTCTTACATATATATCTAACAGAAAAATTTGGATTTTGTGTGAATTTAAAATTAAAACAAGTTATAATTAATACCCGTTACATATACATGATGACATTGATTTATGTTCGCAGGGATGTGCAGTGGTGTGGTGGACTCTCAAGAGTTCTCACAAGATGATTCCTCATTGTATACTTTAGAGGAGATTAATGCTTTTCCGGATGATACTTTTGGGAAGAAAGTTAATGTGAATGTGTTAATTGAGAAGTTTGAGAAGTCTGTTTTTAGTACATCAAAAGAATGTGAGTTTTGATATCTTAAGTGAAAAGAAAAGGTTTCGTTTGAAGAAACATGTAAAGGCAATTAGAAAGTATAGTGATTGTAAAAGGTTTTGTTTTAGCTAACCATTTCATGCATCACATGGTGTCTCTTTTTGTAATGCTGCTTTTATCTGTTTTTCCCCTTTTCCTATTAAACCTACATATGGATGCTTTAAGAGTAGGTTCTCTTAATATAAATGGGGGAGGGATATGCACAAACGTGCATTAGTATCTGAAATAATAGAGCAGGAAAAAAATGTTAATGTTATTTATCTTCAAGAAACTCACAGTGATGTAGGAAATGAAGTTGAGTGGGGACTGTGGTGGAAAGGGGTATAAATTAAGCCATAAAACAAATTTGAGTGCAGGAGTGGCAATTTTCTTTTCTCCTGATTTAAGAGTTACTGTTTTGAGCACAGAAGAACCAATGAATGGCCGTCGTGTTGTTGTTAAAGCTGAAATTGATGGGGAAATGTATTATTTCATTAATGCGTATGCACCAAATGTAGGGTTTGAAATATGAATGTTTTTTTGTTGTGTTTAACAATGTTTAAAAAAAAAAAAAAATTCTGTTGATTTGAAATACTGAAGAACGCCATTTTCAGTCTTCATCTCGTTTATCAAGGTTAATAAGGGCAGCTGATCAGTTTTGGATGTATGGAGGGTTAAACACCCTGACGTGAGGCAATATACATGGGTCAAGGTGAATAATAATAGAGTTACTGTTGCTCTTTTGGACCGAATTTATGTACCCAACCGTTGAGCAGTCAAATTATTGATTGTTCTATCACACCAATGGGTTTTACAGACCATAACTTGGTTTCGATTGTAATAAGTAAATCTCAGAGCTCAAATAAGTCCTCTTTTGGGCATTTTAATATTAGACTGCCTCAAGATAAAGAATTTTGTAGGTATTTTGAAATATTTTGGCAACATTGGAAAATGAAGAAAAAAAGTAGTTTTATGAAATCTAAGAGAGGGGTGGGACATAGGAAAAGTGAATATAAAAATGTTCTGTCTGCAATATACTCACTGCCAATTCTACTAATGTGTTAAGAGAAACGATTGAGTCTGTCTATATGAGAGTCAGGCAGATTTTTATTTTTAAAGGCCAGTTATTTCATGGATCCAGGACACTACGCATCCTGATAAGGTTCCCTTGGCAATTGGAATTATAATATCTGCACATCATCACACACCCTTCACCATACGTTTGCGTTTGGAGAGGAGTACAGAGACTTTCTGGATAACACAACGGTGATTCATGAGTGGACAGAAGGGCATGATTATGTATTTCCTTTACTCATATTCAATGGTGCTGTGGAGAATTGGAAAGAGGATGATCACTGTTTGTTGACGTTTAAAACCCCGGTTTTGGTTTGTTTCGACTTGTTTAAAAGTGTCAAATGCCAGTTTATTGACTGGTGTTTTTTTTTTCTACAAAATTGATGTATTATCTTGGACTTGACTCTTCCCCTAAAGGCTGCTGGGGTACTTTGTACAAATGTCCAATTAATAAGCGGACGGGTGATCTCCAGTGGGGAATTGCACATGGAGCCGTAGCTACGAACAGACATGTGGCGCATATTAATCCTGGCGTTGGGGTTGTCCTTTATATTTAGAGGTAGAATCGGTGCTCCATTTATTTGTGGAGTGCTCTCGTTTAGGGGATCTTTTTTCCCCCTTTTAAGCAATGGTTTTTTATCTTTTTCCTTCAAATTGTTTCTTTATGGTCCTAGGTATTCTGTAGCCTGGCTCCTCCCCCTACGTACTTCCGCTAAATTTTCATTTTCCTTCAGTACTACGTCTGGGTTTGCTGTGTATTCTTTGGTTTTCTCCGGTACCTTTTTTACTGGTCCAATCAGCGAACAGAGGGAGTGGCTGAGAACGATGACGTTGATGTCGTGCGCTAGTTTGAGTCGTCATCAAGGGTGTAATCCACCAGCCGGAAACTGAAGCTTCGCCTGGGAGCCGCGATTGTAGCAGAGCATCACCTGCTGTTAGCATTCTATTGACTCCCATTCATTTTGGCATCGCTTTGACAGCGAATAACTTTACATCTGAGGCGTCCAAAGACTCCATTTGTCCATTGTTTATTTCTAAAGAAACACGACAATGTATAAAAGGCTCCATTACTTTGTATCTTACGTTATGGCCCCGTTGAAGCCGTTTTTGTAAAAATAGGCTAACGAGTGCGTCGCGTCTCTTTGTTGCACAGTAGAGAAATTACCGAATAGACAGGAGCTCGTGGGCAATCTTTTACTGTCTATGAGGCAATCGGGTGGACATGAATGCATAAAGTCAAGGGAGAAGCCCATAGATAGAGAGTCCATACAAGCAACGGGACAAAATATTTCAACAACAGATTTGTTTCAGATTTGTCTCGGCACAGCTCTAGAAGCTCAGAACGGTTGCTGACGTCACATCTCCGTCGTCGCGCTCAGTGTGAGACTGCGCAGTGCGCTTGGCTATCAGGAAGAGATGCTTCTAATGGGCTTACATTTTCTCCATTGAAATCTATGGGGTCGCTGTGTCCATTTTTTTTACCGTCTATGGTCATCATACGTCACGACCAAACGTCAGCGATTGGTTATGGCAGATCCAGAGTGACTCTGGGCAGATCCAATAGACCCCTTTTGCGCCGACGTCACAGCGCTAGCTGGAGGCAAAACAAGGTGAAAACTGGAGGCGGCCAATACAAACCAGCACAGATTCGGCTACATAATAAGGACCTTAAATTATTGTTACTATTATTAAATGTCATCTTGTTGTGTTGTTTGGTGCAAGAATTGATGAAAAATGAATATGCTGTATCTGGAATTTTTATTTCTAGAAAATATTCACATCATTAACATTGCACCGTAATGTCACTCTTTACATTGTCGTCCTCTTGGCGCTGGCTAGGCAGAACTGCGGATCGTACACACAAGTCTTGTACATGATCATTCAGCACATAGTTATAGGCATCTAAAGATTTATATATGTTTTTCTTTACGATCAGTTTCTCTATAAGGTAGGTGTAGAAGTCAGGCCACTCAACCGAGGTAACGTAACGTTAATCCTGTCAGATCGTCCATCATTGAGTGAGTGTGTACGGGTCGGCCAATCTGGTTTCGTCCGTTAAAATTAACTTTTGCAAATTACAATCGCGGTCCTGGACAGTGAGTGACCTAACACATTAAGACAAAATCGGATTTTCTCTAGTCATTGTTAAAAAACAAGCTAACAATACGTGCTGACTAGCGTTAGGGAAGCGGCCAGAGAGATCGTTCTGCCTCCACCTAAGCTCCGCCCACAAAAAAGTCACCATGTTTACTAACTGAAAAGGGGTCTATAGTTTTAAACTTCAATAGAGTTCCCGCCTTCAAGGAAGTTAACGCTTGTGAATGGAGCGAGGCCAGGCTCTCGTCTGGTGGGACCAGGCTAGGTATTCCGTTCAAAGGAAAAGGACTTTGGTTTTAACTAATTTTTTATCAGGCACTGCAAAATTAGTAATCTGGAAAACAAGAAAAAATAAACTTCTAGGGCTGGATGCAATAAGTGTGGTTCCTTTGTTTTTGGGGCTTGTGGCAGCTAGACTTAAAGTAGAGTTTGCGTACTACAAGTCGGTGGACTGTTTACCAAAGTTTGTAGAAATCTGGTTTGTTAATGAGGTATTGTGGACATTATGTGAGAGAAATTAATTGGTGTTGACTTTTTAAATATACATGTGTATAAAAAAAAAGATGGTTGGATGATGTGTGAATAATTCAAGACTAAATTGTTATAATAAATCTCTGAGAAAGAGACTATTGTGTTTCAGAACGTCTCTCTTTCTCTCCCCTCTCTCTCTCTCTCTCTCTCGCTCTCTCGCCCTCTCAGAGTCTCTGATGATCAACCCTCCTCTAATGCAGTGAATAGGGCACCAGTATCTCTCCAGAACGCCAGACGTTATTTTTCCAGTGAGGAAAACGTTCATCTTGACCACCATGCAGAGCTCTGCTCGTCCCAGCCTTCAGATCGAGCCGCATTAGAGGAAAACCAGATCAAGAAAGAACTCAAATGCAAACTTGATGAATTAAAATGCAGAGAAACAGTAGACAGACGTGAGTCAGAGGAGACTAACACCAGAGGAAAAACACAGGAAGTGACATCACAGGATGACAGCAAAGGTAGGACCGCCCCCTCTCATCAACATGAAATAAAAAAACAATAATTAAAAAACTGTTTAGTCGTTGTTTAAGGTGATGCAAGATTTCTAATATGTTGTTCACATAGTAATTTAATGGATTGAAGGTTATGGCAACAATCACAAATAAAGAAACATTTAGTTCTACTCTGATAAACATCCTATAATATTATAGCTATTTAATGTAACACTTTATTTTACAGTGTCTTTGTTACATTTGTTACATGTACTTACCATAGTAATAAGAGTAAATTATGCACAATTACATGCAACTAACCCTCAACCAAACCCTAACCCTATAGTAAGTACATGTAGTTAATTATTATTACTCAGTGCTTAAATATATGATTACACTGTAACAGTGACACCTTAAAATAAAGTGTAACCACTATTTAATAAGCTGTGAATGCTGTTTTATGTTGCCTTTATTATTTCTGTTCAGATGTTATAGTCTGATTAGTGTCAAGGAGTGATTTTGACAGATTGAAAGCGAGTATAAAAGACTGAGTGTTTTCCAGCGCTGCCAGACACACACACACACACACACCGAGCTCTTGCTGCTTGTTAGAGGGAAAGAGTTGCCAGGAAACTGAAGTGAAAGAGGGGAATTTTCATCCCTTCTGTCAGACACTATTCTCTCCATTCTGCTGTCCCAAACACACGCAGTGATGCTTTCGTCTTTTATGTTCTTTGTGGCCTTCTCATGACACACACAAGTGCAAACACACACAGACACACACACGCACACACACACACAGCTCAATACAGGTGTAAAACACAAAAGTAAGAAAAAATATGAAACTAGAAAAAGACAGTTAATACAACATGTGATTGGATGAATGGCTGAATAGTGATAGATAGATGGATGGATGGATGGATGAATAGTGATAGATGGATGGATGGATAGATGGATAGATAGATAGAATAGTGATACATACACTCACCTAAAGGATTATTAGGAACACCATACTAATACTGTGTTTGACCCCCTTTCGCCTTCAGAACTGCCTTAATTCTACGTGGCATTGATTCAACAAGGTGCTGAAAGCATTCTTTAGAAATGTTGGCCCATATTGATAGGATAGCATCTTGCAGTTGATGGAGATTTGTGGGATGCACATCCAGGGCATGAAGCTCCCGTTCCACCACATCCCAAAGATGCTCTATTGGGTTGAGATCTGGTGACTGTGGGGGCCATTTTAGTACAGTGAACTCATTGTCATGTTCAAGAAACCAATTGGAAATGATTGGAGCTTTGTGACATGGTGCATTATCCTGCTGGAAGTAGCCATCAGAGGATGGGGACATGGTGGCCATAAAGGGATGGACATGGTCAGAAACAATGCTCAGGTAGGCCGTGGCATTTAAACGATGCCCAATTGGCAATAAGGGGCCTAAAGTGTGCCAAGAAAACATCCCCCACACCATTACACCACCACCACCAGCCTGCACAGTGGTAACAAGGCATGATGGATCCATGTTCTCATTCTGTTTACGCCAAATTCTGACTCTAACATCTGAATGTCTCAACAGAAATCGAGACTCATCAGACCAGGCAATATTTTTCCAGTCTTCAACTGTCCAATTTTGGTGAGCTCTTGCAAATTGTAGCCTCTTTTTCCTATTTGTAGTGGAGATGAGTGGTACCCGGTGGGGTCTTCTGCTGTTGTAGCCCATCCGCCTCAAGGTTGTGCGTGTTGTGGCTTCACAAATGCTTTGCTGCATACCTCGGTTGTAACGAGTGGTTATTTCAGTCAAAGTTGCTCTTCTATCAGCTTGAATCAGTCGGCCCATTCTCCTCTGACCTCTGGCATCAACAAGGCATTTCCGCCCACAGGACTGCCGCATACTGGATGTTTTTCCCTTTTCACACCATTCTTTGTAAACCCTAGAAATGGTTGTGCGTGAAAATCCCAGTAACTGAGCAGATTGTGAAATACTCAGACCGGCCCGTCTGGCACCAACAACCATGCCACGCTCAAAATTGCTTAAATCACCTTTCTTTCCCATTCTGACATTCAGTTTGGAGTTCAGGAGATTGTCTTGATCAGGACCACACCCCTAAATGCATTGAAGCAACTGCCATGTGATTGGTTGATTAGATAATTGCATTAATGAGAAATTCAACAGGTGTTCCTAATGATCCTTTAGGTGAGTGTAGATCGATAGATGGATGGATGGATGGATGGATGGATGGATGGATGGATGGATGGATGGATGGATGGATGGATGGATGGATGGATGGATGGATGGATGGATGGATGGATGGATGGATGGATGGATGGATAGAATAGTGATGGATAGGTGGATGGATGGATGGATGGATGGATAGATAGATAGAATAGTGAATAGATAATAAAATAGTGTTATTTTGGTGTGAAATATGATGTTGACTTCAGCTTTTGTGAGATGAACTTCTCTCTCTCTCTCTCTCTCATATAGAGGTGAGTGAGTGTGTGTTGTCTGTGCTGATGGAGGCAGCAGGCACTGGTGAGTGTGTGTGTGTATCTGAAGCGCTGGAAGAGAGTGTGATCACTCCTGACGACTCTGAGATGGACGAGTGTGCGTGTCAGATCTCCTCCTCCTCCTCCTCCTCCTCCTCCTCCTCCGGCTGGGCTCTGGCTGTGTTCGGGCACGCCTGCTTCGGGCCGGACGTGCTGAAGTACGCTCAGAAACTCAGCCGTCACACTCGATCTCCCACCATACAGGACCGATCACAGGTGAGATTCACACACGCTTCTGGGTCATATTTACTGTAAAGAAAATAAGAAAAGTTGTTTATTTCGTTAATTGAGGCATGTTCTTTGAACCGTAAAGTTTTTTGTATTTTGAAATCATTTTCATGACAATTAAACACATTTTTTGTTTGTAATTATTGTTATTCTCAGAGGTGGTGATTATATTTTATTATACCCACATTATATTTTATATATTACAATTAAAACGTACTTAGTATATCAGTGTAATTTTAGCAGCATTGATATACTATTAAAGTTTTAAGTAATATTTAACATTTTCACTTTAATAAAATTTTTTTGGTTTTTGTATTTTTTTTACAATTTTTTTTTTTAAATTAGTTTTAGTTATTTTATTGCTTCACATATTATTAAACGAAAATAAGAAATGCTGCCTTGGCAACTAGCAGAAATATAGCTTCATTTATTAGTTTTGTCCTCGTTTTAGTTTTAGCTTTATATTTAACGATCATATATATATTTTTCTTCTTTTTTTTGCGTCATATTAATAAGATTTTTCATGAAAATAATGTCACAGTGCAAAACATTTAAATTAAATTTTTTTTTTTTTTTTGCAATATTATTTCCTATTAAATTTGAGATTTTATTGTGATTTTTTTTTCTCCCCGTTTTGCGTGTCTTTGGCTTGTTCTCTGGTCTGTCATTTGTCCTAACGCTGATTTCCGGTGTTCATTTAATGCTAACTGTACTGAAAGGACCCACATTTAGATGCAGAGTTTCCCCAGGTACAGTATCCTGAACAATCTTCATTTTCATTGGAAGAAATGAACAGCTTCCATCATTTATATCTTGAATGAACAACATGCATTAAACATTCAGAACGAGGCAGACAGATATGGACGATGTGCATTTTAATTTGATTCAAAGAGAGTGTGCATTATGGTTTATAGCAGAATAGAAATGGTCAGTGTGTGTGTGTGTGTGTGTGTGTTTGCTTTGATGGTGTTGGAGGTCAGACTCCCCTTACTCGACTTCAAAGAGAAGACATCGATCTCTGTTACCATAGTGAGAAATACAGAGAGTTCATATTGCTGTAGAGACACTGAAGAGATGTACACTACCGCTCAAAAGTTTCGCAGTCAGCAAGATTAATACTTTTAGTGAGCAATGATGCATTAAATTGATTAAATGTGACAGTTAAGACATTAATAATGTTACAAAAGATTCTATTTCAAATAAATGCTGTTCTTTTGATCTTTTTATTCATCAAAGAATCCTGAAAAATAAAATGTATCAGAGTTTCCACCAAAAAATTGAACTGTTTTCAACATTAATAATAATCATAAATGTTTCTTGAGCATCAGATCCTCATATTAGAGTGATTTCTGAAGGATCATGTGACACTGAAGACTGGAGTAATGATGCTGAAAATTCAGCTTTGATCACAGGAATAAATTACACTTTACTACTCAAACGTTTGAATGGTAGTTTACTCTAATCATCTTCATTGTCGAGTCACACAGAGTCATGCGCTGCGTCTGAAGTCGCACACTATATAGTAGGCACTACATTTGGTTTGAAACACGGCCGTTAAAAGTATGTTCTTTATTGTATGAATGTGTGTAGTGATGAAATGTGAACAGCTACACAGTGATAAAAATGATCAAAGACGCAAACTACAGCAGCTCTACAGTCAGTTCAGTTCAATAACTGTAAAGTTTATTAATTATGAAACGAGTTCCATTCAGCTATAAGCTCAATAGTGTCGTTATTCACTTTGAGTCAGTTCAATGTTAATTCCATTAAAAACCCTCTGATGGTCTTCAAAAAAAAGTCACACTCATGGTCTTCGGGGTCTATTGGACCCCAGACAACAACATTTAATTTTGTAACCGAACAATATTTTTTTTTTTTTACAAATATAATTTTACTCTGTTTATTAATGTTTTTACTCAACATTTGTGCAGTTTTTGGAGAATTTATGATTTTTTTTAAATTATTATAAATAAATAAATAAATATTTAATTAAATAGGATTTTTACAAAAAAACAGCATTTTATGTTAAATAAATTTTATAAAAGACCCAGATGTCTAACTTTCATTCCTGGGGATACCATGGATAATTTTACAAGGTTTAATGTAAGATTTTTGCCCATTTTTTGGAAAATACAGGTTAAAATTTGTAATAAATCACTTTAACCACTAGATGGCTATAGAGCTCCATTATATGCTATTTGCTATTTGAATTACTGAAAGATTTAGTTTCTAAAGTTGGATTCAGTTGGATTCATATCTAAATATTATAAAATCACAATTATAACAAAAATAAAATATTTTTTGTCAAAATTTAGCATTTTTTGTACTGAAAAAACACTATGCATGGTAAACTGCATGACTTCTGCAGACAGGGTTGGAGCAGGTTTGGCACTTCACTGTTGTTGTTGTTGTTGTGTGTGTGTGTGTACATTTTATTTTTATTTTTATGTGTACAGTGTCACCAATTTATTTTTGTGGTGGTTCTTCATTTTGTATGATTTTATTTGACAAATTATAAGACTTTTTATAGCCTTACAAATGTATTCCTGTGTGTGTGTGTTTGTGTGTCTGTGTGTGTGTGTGTTTGTGTGTGTATGTGTGTGTGTGCACATTTTCAATGCGTCTAAGTGTTACCAATTTATTTTTCTGGTGGTTCTGCATTTTAGATTATTTTATTTTACAAATGATAAGAGAACAGTTTTTATAGTCTGTATGTATTCCTGTATAAATGTATTCCTGTTTATGTGTGTGTTTGTGTGTGTGTGTGCGCCTGTGGTGAGCATGATAATTTTGGATTGTGGATGTTTTTTGCATTGTTGGAAGTGTGCCACTTTATTTCTGTCATTTCTGTCTATGTGTTCTACATTGTTTCTGATTTTGATGATGTTATTTTGTCTATTTTGATAGCGGGGTCCAATAGACCCCGAAGACCACGAGTGTGACTATTTTTGTCACGCCAACATAAAAACAGATATCATGAATTTTTTTTTTTTTTTTTTTGTAGATCTAGAAAGTGTTGAGAGCCGTAGAAAGTTTCAAACCATTTGGACAAAGAGAACCTTTTTTTTAATTTGAGCAAAAGTCATTTGGGGTCCAATAGACCCCGAAGACCATCAGAGGGTTTTAAAAGTCACAATTACTAAAAGTTTTGCAAAAATAAAAAAAATATTTGTGAGACAGAATTGTAAGATTAAAAAAAGTTGTAATTAGCCTACCATTTTAATTTGTTTACTCCGTGGTGAAAAAAAGTCAAAATTGTTAAATAAAAAATTTGCAATTAGCCTACTTTTTCATTTTTTTTTATTTATTCCGTGGCCAAAAAACCCCCCAGAATTGACAAATGTAAAGTTATAATTACAAGGAAAAAAAGTCAAAATGTATTTGCTAGATATAAACTCATTCGAAATTGTATACTGTAGATACTAAATTTGGTTTGGAATTTACTTTGTGACGGTTAGAAAAGTATGTTCCATAGAGTATGAATGTGTGTAGAATTAATGCAATAGATCCTCCGTGTCATGTGACCTACGGCGTCAGTTTCACGCCGCTTCACTGTCATTCATAAATCCTCTCGGGATATTAAACTGTCCATCAGACGCACACTTCAGAATCTCACATCAATCTCACATTCTTTTCGTCTACTGTTTGGTGAATACTGTGAATTCAGACACACTCGGCTCACATACTATTTTTCGCCCACTATATAGTATATCCGGACGCAGCAATACAGTTTATCTTAGACTGTGAGACTCACCAATTCTGGAAAAGTCTGCTAAAACCAGCTTATGATAGACAGTGGTTTTACAGGGTTTCTTCAAGCCGTCATTAATGGCCATTATGTGCTCCAGATGGTTAATCAGGGGAACTGCTCGCTGGGTCGAACTGGTGAGAGTGGGAAGGCCTGCATGTTACAAACCCAGATTGTCATGAAACTTTTTTTTTTTTTTTTTTATCAGGAAAGTTGGTGAAATAAGAAAGCTATTATCTGTGAATGCAATGCATGGTTAGTTGCTGTTTCCAGGTTTAGTTCTGGTTTAGTGTGGGCATCGAGATCCATTTATTGATCTTTTTCATCTTTGCTCTGAAACAGGAGCTTCACCAACAGCTGATCATCGAGAGCAGGAATCTGAAAAAGACCAGAACGTTCTTCCACAAGCTGATACAGCAGGAGAGAAAACACAGCGGTACTTCAACACCTGATGTCTGTCCATTAATCATGCAATACATGTTTCTGTGTGTGTGTGTGTGTGTGTGTGTGTGTGTGTGTGTGTGTGTGTGTGTGTGTGTGTGTGTGTGTGTGTGTGTGTGTGTGTGTGTGTGTGTGTGTGTGTGAGTGTGAGTGAGTGTGAGTGAGTGTGAGTGAGTGTGAGTGAGTGTGAGTGAGTGTGAGTGAGTGAGTGAGTCTGAGTGAGTGAGTGAGTGAGTGAGTGAGTGAGTGCGCGAGTGAGTGAGTGAGTGAGTGAGTGCGCGAGTGAGTGAGTGAGTGAGTGAGTGCGCGAGTGAGTGAGTGAGTGCGCGAGTGAGTGAGTGAGTGAGTGAGTGCGCGAGTGAGAGAGAGAGTGAGTGTGCGCGAGTGAGTGAGTGAGTGAGTCAATCTGAAAAAGACCAGAACGTTCTTCCACAAGCTGATACAGCAGGAGAGAAAACACAGCGGTACTTCAACACCTGATGCCTGTCCATTAATCATGCAATACATGTTGTGTGTGTGTGTGTGTGTGTGTGTGTGTGTGTGTGTGTGTGTGTGTGTGAGTGAGTGCGCGAGTGAGTGCGCGAGTGAGTGCGCGAGTGAGTGCGCGAGTGAGTGCGCGAGTGAGTGCGCGAGTGAGTGCGCGAGTGAGTGCGCGAGTGAGTGCGCGAGTGAGTGAGTGCGTGCGCGAGTGAGTGAGTGCGTGCGCGAGTGAGTGAGTGCGTGCGCGAGTGAGTGAGTGCGTGCGCGAGTGAGTGAGTGCGTGCGCGAGTGAGTGAGTGCGTGCGCGAGTGAGTGAGTGAGTGCGTGCGCGAGTGAGTGAGTGAGTGCGTGCGCGAGTGAGTGAGTGCGTGCGCGAGTGAGTGAGTGCGTGCGCGAGTGAGTGAGTGAGTGAGTGAGTGAGTGAGTGAGTGAGTGAGTGAGTGAGTGAGTGAGTGAGTGAGTGAGTGAGTGAGTGAGTCAGTGAGTGAGTCAGTGAGTGAGTCAGTGAGTGTGCGCAAGTGAGTGAGTCAGTGAGTGGGTGTGCGCGAGAGTGAGTGAGTGAGTGTGTGTGAGTGTGTGAGTGTGTGAGTGTGTGAGTCAGTGAGTCAGTGAGTCAGTGAGTGAGTGAGTGAGTCAGTCAGTGAGTCAGTGAGTGAGTGAGTGAGTGAGTGAGTGAGTGAGTGAGTGAGTGAGTGAGTGTGCGCAAGTGAGTGAGTCAGTGAGTGGGTGTGCGCGAGTGTGAGTGTGCGCGAGTGAGTGAGTGAGTGAGTGAGTGAGTGAGTGAGTGTGCGCGAGTGAGTGAGTGAGTGAGTCAGTGAGTGGGTGTGCGCGAGCGTGAGTGAGTGTGCGCGAGCGAGCATGAGTGAGTGAGTGTGCGCGAGTGAGTGAGTGAGTCAGTGCGTGTGCGCGAGTGAGTGAGTGTGTGCGCGAGTGAGTGAGTGTGTGCGCGAGTGAGTGAGTGTGTGCGCGAGTGAGTGAGTGTGCGCGAGTGAGTGAGTCAGTGAGTGTGTGCGCGAGTGAGTGAGTGAGTGCGTGTGCGCGTGAGTGAGTCAGTGAGTCAGTGAGTGTGTGCGCGAGTGAGTGAGTGAGTCAGTGAGTGTGTGCGCGATTGATTCAGTGAGTCAGTGAGTCATTGAGTCAGTGAGTCAGTGAGTGTGTGCGCGAGTGAGTGTGTGAGTGTGTGAGTGTGTGAGTGTGTGAGTGTGTGAGTGAGTGAGTGAGTGAGTCAGTGAGTCAGTCAGTGAGTGAGTGAGTGAGTGTGCGCAAGTCAGTGAGTCAGTGAGTGGGTGTGCGCGAGTGAGTGAGTGAGTCAGTGAGTCAGTGAGTGGGTGTGCGCGAGCGTGAGTGAGTGAGTGAGTGAGTGAGTGAGTCTGAGTGAGTGAGTGAGTGAGTGAGTGAGTGAGTGAGTGAGTGAGTGAGTGCGCGAGTGAGTGAGTGAGTGAGTGAGTGAGTGAGTGAGTGAGTGCGCGAGTGAGTGAGTGAGTGCGCGAGTGAGTGAGTGAGTGAGTGAGTGCGCGAGTGAGAGAGAGAGTGAGTGTGCGCGAGTGAGTGAGTGAGTGAGTCAATCTGAAAAAGACCAGAACGTTCTTCCACAAGCTGATACAGCAGGAGAGAAAACACAGCGGTACTTCAACACCTGATGCCTGTCCATTAATCATGCAATACATGTTGTGTGTGTGTGTGTGTGTGTGTGTGTGTGTGTGTGTGTGTGTGTGTGTGTGTGTGTGTGAGTGAGTGCGCGAGTGAGTGCGCGAGTGAGTGCGCGAGTGAGTGCGCGAGTGAGTGCGCGAGTGAGTGCGCGAGTGAGTGCGCGAGTGAGTGCGCGAGTGAGTGCGCGAGTGAGTGAGTGCGTGCGCGAGTGAGTGAGTGCGTGCGCGAGTGAGTGAGTGCGTGCGCGAGTGAGTGAGTGCGTGCGCGAGTGAGTGAGTGAGTGCGTGCGCGAGTGAGTGAGTGAGTGCGTGCGCGAGTGAGTGAGTGAGTGCGTGCGCGAGTGAGTGAGTGCGTGCGCGAGTGAGTGAGTGCGTGCGCGAGTGAGTGAGTGAGTGAGTGAGTGAGTGAGTGAGTGAGTGAGTGAGTGAGTGAGTGAGTGAGTGAGTGAGTGAGTGAGTGAGTGAGTGAGTGAGTGAGTGAGTGAGTGAGTGAGTGAGTCAGTGAGTGAGTCAGTGAGTGTGCGCAAGTGAGTGAGTCAGTGAGTGGGTGTGCGCGAGAGTGAGTGAGTGAGTGTGTGTGAGTGTGTGAGTGTGTGAGTCAGTGAGTCAGTGAGTCAGTGAGTGAGTGAGTGAGTCAGTCAGTGAGTCAGTGAGTGAGTGAGTGAGTGAGTGAGTGAGTGAGTGAGTGAGTGAGTGTGCGCAAGTGAGTGAGTCAGTGAGTGGGTGTGCGCGAGTGTGAGTGTGCGCGAGTGAGTGAGTGAGTGAGTGAGTGAGTGAGTGAGTGTGCGCGAGTGAGTGAGTGAGTGAGTCAGTGAGTGGGTGTGCGCGAGCGTGAGTGAGTGTGCGCGAGCGAGCATGAGTGAGTGAGTGTGCGCGAGTGAGTGAGTGAGTCAGTGCGTGTGCGCGAGTGAGTGAGTGTGTGCGCGAGTGAGTGAGTGTGTGCGCGAGTGAGTGAGTGTGTGCGCGAGTGAGTGAGTGTGCGCGAGTGAGTGAGTCAGTGAGTGTGTGCGCGAGTGAGTGAGTGAGTGCGTGTGCGCGTGAGTGAGTCAGTGAGTCAGTGAGTGTGTGCGCGAGTGAGTGAGTGAGTCAGTGAGTGTGTGCGCGATTGATTCAGTGAGTCAGTGAGTCATTGAGTCAGTGAGTGTGTGCGCGAGTGAGTGTGTGAGTGTGTGAGTGTGTGAGTGTGTGAGTGTGTGAGTGAGTGAGTGAGTGAGTCAGTGAGTCAGTCAGTGAGTGAGTGAGTGAGTGTGCGCAAGTCAGTGAGTCAGTGAGTGGGTGTGCGCGAGTGAGTGAGTGAGTCAGTGAGTCAGTGAGTGGGTGTGCGCGAGCGTGAGTGAGTGAGTGAGTGAGTCTGAGTGAGTGAGTGAGTGAGTGAGTGAGTGAGTGAGTGAGTGAGTGAGTGAGTGAGTGCGCGAGTGAGTGAGTGAGTGAGTGAGTGAGTGAGTGCGCGAGTGAGTGAGTGAGTGCGCGAGTGAGTGAGTGAGTGAGTGAGTGCGCGAGTGAGAGAGAGAGTGAGTGTGCGCGAGTGAGTGAGTGAGTGAGTCAATCTGAAAAAGACCAGAACGTTCTTCCACAAGCTGATACAGCAGGAGAGAAAACACAGCGGTACTTCAACACCTGATGCCTGTCCATTAATCATGCAATACATGTTTGTGTGTGTGTGTGTGTGTGTGTGTGTGTGTGTGTGTGTGTGTGTGTGTGTGTGAGTGAGTGCGCGAGTGAGTGCGCGAGTGAGTGCGCGAGTGAGTGCGCGAGTGAGTGCGCGAGTGAGTGCGCGAGTGAGTGCGCGAGTGAGTGCGCGAGTGAGTGCGCGAGTGAGTGCGCGAGTGAGTGCGCGAGTGAGTGCGCGAGTGAGTGCGCGAGTGAGTGCGCGAGTGAGTGAGTGCGTGCGCGAGTGAGTGAGTGCGTGCGCGAGTGAGTGAGTGCGTGCGCGAGTGAGTGAGTGAGTGCGTGCGCGAGTGAGTGAGTGAGTGCGTGCGCGAGTGAGTGAGTGCGTGCGTGCGCGAGTGAGTGAGTGCGTGCGCGAGTGAGTGAGTGAGTGAGTGAGTGAGTGAGTGAGTGAGTGAGTGAGTGAGTGAGTGAGTGAGTGAGTGAGTGAGTGAGTGAGTGAGTCAGTGAGTCAGTGAGTCAGTGAGTCAGTGAGTGAGTCAGTGAGTGTGCGCAAGTGAGTGAGTCAGTGAGTGGGTGTGCGCGAGAGTGAGTGAGTGAGTGTGTGTGAGTGTGTGAGTGTGTGAGTCAGTGAGTCAGTGAGTCAGTGAGTGAGTGAGTGAGTCAGTCAGTGAGTCAGTGAGTCAGTGAGTGAGTGAGTGAGTGAGTGAGTGAGTGAGTGAGTGAGTGTGCGCAAGTGAGTGAGTCTGTGAGTGTGCGCGAGTGAGTGAGTGAGTGAGTGAGTGAGTGAGTGTGCGCGAGTGAGTGAGTGAGTGAGTCAGTGAGTGGGTGTGCGCGAGCGTGAGTGAGTGTGCGCGAGCGAGCATGAGTGAGTGAGTGTGCGCGAGTGAGTGAGTGAGTCAGTGCGTGTGCGCGAGTGAGTGAGTGTGTGCGCGAGTGAGTGAGTGTGTGCGCGAGTGAGTGAGTGTGTGCGCGAGTGAGTGAGTGTGCGCGAGTGAGTGAGTCAGTGAGTGTGTGCGCGAGTGAGTGAGTGAGTGCGTGTGCGCGTGAGTGAGTCAGTGAGTCAGTGAGTGTGTGCGCGAGTGAGTGAGTGAGTCAGTGAGTGTGTGCGCGATTGATTCAGTGAGTCAGTGAGTCATTGAGTCAGTGAGTCAGTGAGTGTGTGCGCGAGTGAGTGTGTGAGTGTGTGAGTGTGTGAGTGTGTGAGTGTGTGAGTGTGTGAGTGAGTGAGTGAGTCAGTGAGTCAGTGAGTGAGTGAGTGAGTGTGCGCAAGTCAGTGAGTCAGTGAGTGGGTGTGCGCGAGTGAGTGAGTGAGTCAGTGAGTCAGTGAGTGGGTGTGCGCGAGCGTGAGTGAGTGAGTGAGTGAGTGAGTGAGTGAGTGAGTGAGTGAGTGAGTGAGTGAGTGAGTGAGTGAGTGAGTGAGTGAGTGAGTGAGTGAGTGAGTGAGTGTGCGTGAGCGAGCAAGAGTGAGTGAGTGTGCGCGAGTGAGTGAGTGAGTGAGTGAGTTAGTGAGTGTGTGCGCGAGTGAGTGTGTGCGCGAGTGAGTGAGTGAGTGAGTGCGCGCGAGCGTGAGTGAGTGAGTGAGTGAGTGAGTGAGTGAGTGAGTGAGTGAGTGAGTGAGTGAGTGAGTGAGTGAGTGAGTGAGTGAGTGAGTGAGTGAGTGAGTGAGTGTGCGTGAGCGAGCAAGAGTGAGTGAGTGTGCGCGAGTGAGTGAGTGAGTGAGTGAGTTAGTGAGTGTGTGCGCGAGTGAGTGTGTGCGCGAGTGAGTGAGTGAGTGAGTGCGTGTGCGCGAGTGCGTGTGCGTGAGTGAGTGAGTCAGTGAGTGTGTGCGCGAGTGAGTGAGTGAGTGCGTGAGTGCGTGAGTGAGTGAGTGAGTGAGTCAGTGAGTGTGTGCGCGAGTGAGTGAGTGCGCGAGCGTGAGTGAGTGAGTGAGTCAGTGAGTGAGTCAGTGATTGAGTGAGTCAGTGAGTCAGTGAGTGGGTGTGCGCGAGTGTGAGTGAGTGAGTGAGTCAGTGAGTGGGTGTGCGCGAGCGTGAGTCAGTGAGTCAGTGAGTCAGTGAGTCAGTGAGTCAGTGAGTGAGTGAGTGAGTGAGTCAGTGAGTCAGTGAGTCAGTGAGTGAGTCAGTGAGTCAGTGAGTGAGTGAGTGAGTGGGTGTGCGCGAGTGTGAGTGTGCACGAGTGAGTGAGTGAGAGAGTGAGTGAGAGAGTGAGTGTGCGCGAGCGTGAGTCAGTGAGTGAGTCAGTGAGTGAGTCAGTGAGTGAGTCAGTGAGTCAGTGAGTCAGTGAGTCAGTGAGTCAGTGAGTCAGTGAGTGAGTGAGTGAGTGAGTGGGTGTGCGCGAGTGAGTGAGTGAGTGAGTGAGTGAGTGAGTGAGTGAGTGAGTGAGTGAGTCAGTGAGTCAGTGAGTCAGTGAGTGGGTGTGCGCGAGCGTGAGTGAGTCAGTGAGTGAGTGAGTCAGTGAGTGGGTGTGCGCGAGTGTGAGTGTGCGCGAGTGAGTGAGTGAGTGAGTGAGTCAGTGAGTGGGTGTGCGCGAGCGTGAGTGAGTGAGTGAGTGAGTCAGTGAGTGGGTGTGCGCGAGTGTGAGTGTGCGCGAGTGTGAGTGTGCGCGAGTGAGTGAGTGAGTCAGTGAGTGGGTGTGCGCGTGAGTGAGTGAGTGAGTGAGTGAGTGAGTGAGTGAGTGAGTGAGTGAGTGAGTGAGTGAGTGAGTGAGTGAGTGAGTTTGCGCGAGCGTGAGTGAGTGAGTCAGTGAGTCAGTGAGTCAGTGAGTCAGTGAGTCAGTGAGTGAGTGAGTGAGTGAGTGAGTGAGTGAGTGAGTCAGTGAGTGGGTGTGCGCGAGTGAGTGAGTGACATATATTCTCATTGTCATTGTAGGTTCGGACACAAAGGTGATGCTGTCTAAAGTCAAGCTGCAGTTTGACGAGCTCAGAGACAAAGTGGAGTTTCTACACACTGTGAAGAAATATCTCCAGGTTTGTGCCAATTCTCTGTTGTGTTTTTAAGACATTTTTGAGCAAGAATATTCAGTATTTACATTTATGTACTTGGCCAAGATGCTCTTATCTTACAGCTTATTCAAGGTTTACATTTATCAGAGCAAATCAAAGAGCATGACCATGATGATGTCAGGAGGACCTATTTACAGCATTACCACCAGAAAATGTGTAGCAGTGTTCATAATAAGAGCGTCTGTGCCCAGCGGCGTAACTTAGTTTTAAACAATACAATGATATGTACAATAACAATTGCAGAAAAAAAATAACATAATGTCCAGAAATCAATTCCAAATGACAGTGTTGTTAGTCCCGAGATTCTTCGCATCAGTGAAGTAATAAATAGATTTGCATACATTTCTCGTGTCCCCTTTTTAGCCAGCTGAAAACGCTAGCCGCTCTGCTGAAACGCGTAGCTGTGGGCGCTTGAGAACGTTTGGCAGCGCAGCGTTTTTTTCAGTTGAGACACTTCGTTGCTATGATACAGAATATCCACAGCACAGTTTACTTGTAACCAGAGAATGTCTGATATGGGGAGAACTTCCACTCTCAGTAAACTTCCGGCTCCTGAACTGGCTGCAATTCCACTCTGGCTCCACATGGGGGCCCTCACAGGACGAGTGCAGAATGAATGGAGGTCTATGGAGATATACCCCTCAAAATCCACTTTTCTCAGGATATAATTTTTTGTCTAGTAATTTGAATGTTGTTTTCGAAAGGAGATGCAAAGAAATTACACATAGCTGGGTGTTAGATTTTTAAGAGTCACTTATTTGCTTTAAAAAGTCTTTTAAAATGTCAATGACGTCATACACATCGTACGACCAGAGATACTGCTTTACGGCAATCCTTCAGTCACTTTGGTGTGTTCGCGCTCTGCACTTTCCTTTCTCTCGAGACAGCTGACACAGGTAACACAGCTGACACAGGTAACACAGCTGACACAGGTAACACAGGTAACACAGCTGACACAGGTAACACAGCTGACACAGCTGACACAGGTAACACAGCTGACAGGTAACACAGCTGACACAGGTAACAAAGGTAACACAGCTGACACAGGTAACACAGCTGACACAGCTAACACAGGTAACACAGCTGACAAAGGTAACACAGCTGACACAGGTAACACAGCTGACACAGGTAACAAAGGTAACACAGCTGACACAGGTAACACAGCTGACACAGGTAACACAGGTGACAGGTAACACAGCTGACAGGTAACACAGCTGACAGGTAACACAGCTGACACAGGTAACACAGCTGACAGGTAACACAGCTGACAGGTAACACAGCTGACAGGTAACACAGCTGACACAGGTAACACAGCTGACACAGGTAACACAGCTGACACAGGTAACACAGCTGACACAGGTAACACAGCTGACACAGGTAACACAGCTGACACAGGTAACACAGCTGACACAGGTAACACAGCTGACACAGCTGACACAGGTAACACAGCTAACACAGGTAACACAGCTGACACAGGTAACACAGCTGACACAGGTAACACAGCTGACACAGGTAACACAGCTGACACAGGTAACACAGCTGACACAGGTAACACAGCTGACACAGGTAACACAGGTGACAGGTAACACAGCTGACAGGTAACACAGCTGACACAGGTAACACAGCTGACAGGTAACACAGCTGACACAGGTAACACAGCTGACACAGGTAACACAGCTGACACAGGTAACACAGCTGACACAGGTAACACAGCTGACACAGGTAACACAGCTGACACCGGTAACACAGCTGACACAGGTAACACAGGTAACACAGCTGACACAGGTAACACAGCTGACACAGGTAACACAGCTGACAAAGGTAACACAGCTGACACAGGTAACACAGCTGACAGGTAACACAGCTGACACAGGTAACACAGCTGACACAGGTAACACAGCTGACACAGGTAACACAGCTGACACAGGTAACACAGCTGACACAGGTAACACAGCTGACACAGGTAACACAGCTGACAGGTAACACAGCTGACACAGGTAACACAGCTAACACAGGTAACACAGCTGACACAGGTAACACAGCTGACACAGGTAACACAGCTGACACAGGTAACACAGCTAACACCGGTAACACAGCTGACACAGGTAACACAGCTGACACAGGTAACACAGCTGACAAAGGTAACACAGCTGACACAGGTAACACAGCTGACACAGGTAAACACACGTGCTAGAAGAGTTTTTGTAAAACTAAAGTTCTTAACATTATGGTCCCGCTTCGGATGCCATCAAGCGGTGTCTCTGGTCGTAATCAGTCCTTTACTGACCAACCAGCGTTCATTAGCAGAATGCTAGCGTGTTATGGGCAACAACAACTCAACCTGTAAGAAATCGAAAGGACATAAGTACTCGTTCATTCAACTGTCGACCTATAACCCATGTTGAACTTGCAAAACCTACAATCAAATCTGAGATTTCTTAACGGCAATCGGGTGAAAGAGACAAATTTAGCCGTCTAGCTCCATAGACTCCCATTCACTCACGCACTCATGGGCGATCGCCCCCAGTGGAACTCTGGTGGAACTACAACCACAATTCAGTACAATAGACTTAATAGGGAGTGGCCAGGCTTTCCGTAGACGGGCTTTGTTGTAACTGATTTCGCAGATAATTTGTTTCATACTAAATGTATTTTTCATCCATGTTATTCGGTTAGCTCTGCTGGTGGATGTCGTTGTACAGAAAGAATGTTGTGGCAGTTGGTCGGTGTGGTATTAGCCCCGCCCCTCCTCCACTGTGATTGGACGGCTGGGTAAAAAGTGACAGTGATGAGCGCTGCGTTTTACCCAAAGTTGAACGTTCTTCAACTCTCGGCGACCAGTAAAAAGCGCCGGGCGCTCAGCGCTTCAGCGTGAAAAAAACGTTCTGCGCCTCGTTACACTCATGGCGTTTAAAAAACGCGGTGCTTCCATTGAAAACAATAGAAAAAATACGCCAGCCGCGTGAAAAAACACTTTGGTGGACACATGGCCCTGGTCGAACTTTTTCTAAGTTTCTAATCCGCCCTTGTATAGTTTTTTCCCCCATTAAAACCAAATGTGTTCATCATCGCTGATCAGTTATTCTAGGACGTGTTTCTGTGCAGTTTCTTTTGTGATTTCACCGGAACAAATAGATGCTGTGTTCGAAATCCCTCATTCACTATTCCCTACATCTCTCCCCTAATTTAGTCCACTGAAGGAGTGAATGAAAACGAGTGAGTGAATTCAGACACTGAGTGCCTTTTGCATAGTTTGTGCTGCTTAATAATCATTTAAAACGTTGCAAACTGGCAGCTCCAGGACCAGTAGTAATGAAAAGATTTATCTTTAACTCTGTCATGGAAACTAGCATACATAAACCGTAATTAAACAATTTAATAATCAATTAAAAAGGAATGATATTACGCTGTAGCCACATTGGACCAGCGGTTTGGACGCGCCATCTTCTGGTCATACGCGGGAATTCATCCGACGCGCCACTCTCACAGTGCATTATGGGTATTCTCTAGCCGTTGAGCACATAGATATCCATAATAAAGGCTAGATGTCTTACGGCGGAGTCTCTGGCCCAAACAATCTCTGTTACCTTAAATTGTATGTTTATCTCTGTAAAGCTGCTTTGAAACAATCTCCATTGTTAAAAGCGCTATATAAATGAAGATGACTTGACTTGACTTGAGTGTTTGGGATTTATCATGGATTCACTGCATTTACGGCCAGCAAAGCAACTTAGTAAAATTCGAATAGTATTTTATTTTTCGAATAATAATTACAGATCGAAAATTCGAATATTCGTGCACATCCCTACTTGCTACGGATGCGAAAAACGCAGAAAATCGAACCCGATTCGATTTTTTTAATGACGGACGAAAGTTTCGGAGGCAGTGTGCAAGCGTGATTGACGTGATAACGTGAGGTCGTATTTCTTTTTTAACGTGCAAAAATTTCGGATGTGAATTTCGGACTCAGTGTGCAAGGGCCTAGGAACGATTTTAGTTCTAGCAACTCTTTTGGAGGAACATATTTAGCTCCTACTTCAGAGTCGGTCTAAACTTAACCAGCACTACAGGGCCCTGTCCCAAATGGCACACTCCGGACTTGTTGACTTCCTCAGAGTCCACACTTCAGTGACGTCATGTAGTGCAGACCTATAGGGCCCTTAGCGCGAGTCCGCGAGGGCGCATTGAGAGGTATTTTTGGGACAGACTCGATCGTCACGCCGGAAACAGGAAGACGGTCTGGTTGTTGTTATGGACAGGAGCTGCAGGTTCGGGGAAATATGCCGCCTATTGTTGTTGTGTTTACATATGACTCAGTAAAGCCCTGACATTCTGTTCTATTTATTTAATGAATCATAATGCGATCGTATTATTCAGCTCGCTATTATTAGCCTATGTTTGAGACATCAGCCACTGGTCGATGATCATAATGTTTGTATAAACTTATCATAAAAACCGTAATGATAATTACACTTAAATATTTTCTTCTCAGCCATGTTAACAATTGTCCGTGAGCGAAATCTCCTCCCATCCGTTGTCTGATTGGCCTTTCGCAAGGATTCCTGGGTAGTTAAAGTGCGTGGAGCCTGCATGTATGAGGGCTTCGTGGAAGACCGCTTCAAGGGTACACAGGGGGCGCTGCTGAGCACACTTCAGAGCGTTAAAATGCTAAATGGGACGGCCTACGGACTCGTAGACTCGGCGAGCACGCGCAATTTAAGTCCACGAGACCGAAAGTCTGCATGAAGTGCGCCATTTGGGACAGGGCCTCTATCGTCATCACCGGCGGCCATCTTGTCACAGGCAAGCTTTCTGGCGGGCTCTGTGGTGCCTGATGTAAGATGAGTGATCAGCACGAACACAAATACTCTTATCTCGTTGAAATCTTGACGGATTTACAAACGGTTTGGTTTCTTACAAACATTATTAACGTGGCTATAATTCTGGATGATTATTTATTTATACACTTATTATTCATAAGTGTGCAGTGTCATAACTACATCTCTGACGTTTATAACAAACCAAACCGTTTGAAAATCGGTAGAAAATTTAGCAAGTTATGGTTATTTAAAAAGTACATGCACCATTAAAACACAATGTTACAAGTGAGCGAGCTGCCTGTGGCAAGATGGCCGCCAGTGCGGACGTCGACCTCCATTGGCCAGCAGCGCGGACGAGACATCTGGCCTTTACTATGGATATTTATGGTTGAGCATACATCGGTTGTACACTCGTTATTGCGGTGCATTGTGGGATTGAATGAGAGCACTAACGTCCACTATAGTTTCATACACCTCTACAAATGGCTGTTCCCTCAAATAGTGTCCTATTTAAGGGTATAGGGAGCGTTAAACGATAGATTGAAGCGTGTTCAAGAGAACCGATAACAGCGGCAACGAGCACTCGCCTTGATGTAAAGAACAACACATTCCAGCAATAGATCGCCTCTTATTTAACACAAACGAGTGGAGATGTTTCTGTCTCTCAGGTGTTGAGCGTGGATCAGTGTGGTTTGCCGCTCTCTCTGCTGCCCTCTCTGGCCGCGAGTGGAACTGCACCTCTAGATCTGCAGGACTCGGAGGATCCAGCGCTGATGCTGTTCGTGTGTGAGCGGCTCAGGGCGAACGACTGCCCGCTAGTGACCGCAACGCCACGAGGGCTGATGGCGTACCTGTACGCCAGGTAATGAATCTTTGCCAATAATAGTCATTATATATATTGTGACCCTGGACCACAAAACCAGTCACAAGGGTCAATTTTTGGAAAATGAGATTTATACATCATCTGAAAGCTGAATAAGCTTTTCATTGATGTATGGTTTGTTATGATAAATGTGCAAATATGACAAATATTTGGCCGAGATACAACTATTTGAAAATCTGGAATCTGAGGGTGGAAAAAAAATCGAAACATTGAGAAAATCGACTTTAAATTTATGTTCTCGCTTTTGCTGCATCCACTCACAAAAATCTATTTTTGATATATTTACGGTAGAAAATTTACAAAAATATTTTCATGGAACATGATCTTTACTTAATATCCTAATGATTTTTGGCATAAAAGAAAAATTGATCATTTTTACCCATACAATGTATTATTGGCTATTGCTACAAATATACCCTTGTGACATTCAATTCAATTCAAATTTATTTGTATAGCGCTTTTCACAATACATATGGTTTCAAAGCAGCTTTACAGAAAGTGCATTTCAGAAATGTACATAGAAAAATACAGTTAGTTAATCATGTATTAATTTAGGGCATAACATATCGCCGGCGTTGAGTCGTCTCTTCACAGGCGTCGACATGTGACTGGTTTTGTGGTCCAGGGTCACGTATGAGTCTGCTCGTACTCTTACCCTCATCACACGTGTCGTTGACAGGAACGCTCACTCCGAGGGATTTATTCAGCAGTTTTTCTACACGTATCGCTACTTTTGCACCCCTGAGGAGCTTCTGCAGTTTCTGATGGACAGATTTAACAGCACACTGGGGTACGAGTGAAATTAATATGACCACTGTAACAGAATAAACTTAGAGTAGACTGGTCAAGAAAAACTTGGATGTTGACCTAAAAATATAGTTTGACAGTTAGTTTGAATGTTATACAGTCTGAAGGGACGGATGGACTGATAGATAGATAGATAGATAGATAGATAGATAGATAGATAGATAGATAGATAGATAGATAGATAGATAGATAGATAGATAGATAGATAGATAGATAGATAGATAGATAGACAGATGATAGATAGATATAGATAGACAGAAAGACGATAGAGAGATAGATAGACAGATGATAGATAGATATAGATAGACAGACGATAGAGAGATAGATAGATAGATAGATAGATAGATAGATAGATAGATAGATAGATAGATAGATAGATAGATAGATAGACAGATAGATAGATAGATAGATAGACAGACGATAGATAGATATAGATAGATACATAGGCAGATGATAGATAGATATAGATAGACAGACAGACGATAGATAGATAGATAGATAGATAGACAGATAGATAGATAGATAGATAGATAGATAGATAGATAGATAGACAGACGATAGATAGATATAGATAGATACATAGGCAGATGATAGATAGATAGATAGATAGATAGATACAGTGGTGTGAATAAGTTATTACCCCCATGCTAAAGTTGCCTAAAAAGAGGAATAAAAAATCATCTTTTGGAAATTGATCTTAATTAATTAATTAGAAAAATGAGGAAAAATCCAACCTTTAAGGACACCAATTTTCTTTGTGTATGAATAATGTATCATAAATAAATAAATGTTCTTCCTTAAAATACAGGGTGCATAAGTCAGGCCCCCCCTATGTTAAATTCCCATAGAGTCAGGCAGATTTTTATTTTTAAAGGCCAGTTATTTCATGGATCCAGGATAATATGCATCCTGATAAAGTTCCCTTGGCCTTTGGAATTAAAATATCCCACATCATCACATTCCCTTCACCATACCTAGAGATTGGCATGGTGTTATTTCAGTTAGCCTAATAGCTGGTTTGATTTGCATTGAAAGATGATCTTATGGAAAGTACCCCATGCCAATCTCTAGGTATGGTGAAGGGAATGTGATGATGTGGGTCTATTTTAATTCCAAAGGCCAAGGGAACTTTATCAGGATGCATATTATCCTGGATCCATGAAATAACTGGCCTTTAAAAATAAAAATAGATAGATAGACAGACAGACGATAGATAGATAGATAGATAGATAGATAGATAGATAGATAGATAGATAGATAGATAGATAGATAGATAGACAGATGATAGATAGATAGATAGATAGATAGATAGATAGATAGATAGATAGATAGATAGATAGATAGATAGATAGATAGACAGATAATAGATAGATAGATAGATAGATAGATAGATAGATAGATAGATAGATAGATAGATAGATAGATAGATAGATAGACAGATAATAGATAGATAGATAGATAGATAGATAGATAGACAGATAATAGATAGATAGATAGATAGATAGATAGATAGATAGATAGATAGATAGATAGACAGATAATAGATAGATAGATAGATAGATAGATAGATAGATAGATAGATAGATAGATAGATAGATAGATAGATAGATAGATAGATTTTGTTAAGCCCACATAATTAAGGTTTACAGAGAGAGTTAATCATCCACAGTCTCATACTAATTAAATAATAATCTCCAAGAAGTTAATTTAAATGAAATGTAAGTGTGTTCTGCATTAACTGTCAAACGGCAGAGCGAATGAAGATCCCTCGTCAGACGCTGCAAAAGTGTATCAGCGAACGCTGGATTTATTACACTTCTGGATCGGACAGAGTTTGGACTTCAGCTCCGGCTCGGATCTTCTGCACACACTGAACACTTTCCTGAACTCTGAGGTACCAAACGTGTGTGTGCGTTTGTGTGTGTGTGTGTCTCTCACAGTGTCTGAATGTGTGTGTACACTACCAGTCAAACGTTTTAGTTTCGTAAGTTTTTAAAAGAAGTCTCTTCTGCTCACCAAGGCTGCATTTATTTGATTCAAAATACAAAAATAAAACTGTAATTTTGTTAAATATTATGACAATTTATTGATCTATTTTAATATAAAATGTCATTTATTCCTGTGATCAAAGCTGAATTTTCAGAATCATTACTCCAGTCTTCAGTGTCTTTCTATTTCACATAAATGCTTTTCTTTTTAATTTTTTTATTCATCAAAGAATTCTGAAATAAAAATGTAAATAACTGTTTTTAACATTGATAATAATCAAAAATGTTTCTTGAGCATCAAATCATCATATTAGAGTGATTTCTGAAGGATCATGTGACACTGAAGACTGGAGTAATGATGCTGAAAATTCAGCTTTGATCACAGGAATAAATTACACTTTACTGTATATTCACATAGAAAACAGAATTTAATTCTAATAATATTTCACAATATTACTGTTTTTTTTTTTTTTTTTTTTTAATCAAATAAATGCAGCCTTGGTGAGCAGAAGAGACTTGTTTTAAAAACATTAATATCTTACCGATTCAAAACTTTGGACTGCTAGTGTGTGTGTGTGAGATGACCGTGGGACACTGTGTGTTCAGGTGGCACCGGGTGACAGTCGCAGAGAGAGTTTGCTGGTGATGCTTCAGGCCATGCCCAGAAAGAGGCGTGTCTGTGGCCTGTCATGTGACCCATCATGTGATGACGACGCCTCCATCAGTGGTTCAGAAGACCAGCAGTCCATTCACTCCTCATCCAGGAGATCATCCATCCAAGATGTGACTCACAAGGTCTGTGAACATCAGTCAAGATGCTCATGCATTAAAGGCAAGACACTACAGGTGAATGGAGAAAAAACATAACGTTTATTTGACAGTGTCCTTGTTACACGTTACATGTAGTTACTGTAGTAATAAAAATAAAATAGTAAATTATACATTTTACTATATATTCACATAGAAAACAGCTGTTTAACATTGTAATAATATTTTACAATTTTACTGATTTTAATGTATTTTTTTAATCAAATAAATGCAGCCTTGGTGAGCAGAAAAGGCTTTTATTCAGTAAAAAACAAATATTTTTCCAAACATTTTACCGTTAGTGTAATTCAAGATATATGAATGTCGTCAGTTTTTTAATTTTCATCATGGTTCGTTCGTTGTTGTAATCATATGTTGCATCTACTTATCATAGTAATAACAGTAAATGCATAATTACAAGCAACTAACCCTAAACCAAACCCTTATCTTAACCCAAACCTATTAGAAAGATTGGGAGTTTTTTTTAAGGGAGGGGGGAGGGGGTCTATGGGCTCGGTCAGGATTTCCGGCTTGCAAGATGGGATCTGAGTGAGTCGGGTACAGCCAGGAGCTGGATTCTGAAAATGAGAAGCTAATTAATATTAGGATTAAAGTCGGTGAAGATTGTAGACATAGTAGTAATTATTAGAGCCTAAAAGTGTTCCTAAAAGAGATCTCTTCTTGGTTTTTATAGATTTCAAAAATGGATAGAGACGATTGCTTCAAGAGCATGGTCAGACTCCTACACAAATATATTAAAATCACTCACCACCTTTATTTATGTGAGATGGAGGAGGAACCAGGGCCAAGATCCCTGCAGAAGGTAGCCAGGTGGCTGGGAACGGTGGTAGTGCCAGCAGACCCGACACCCACAGTAGGCTGGAAGCTTCACGGGAGTGCCAGGAGGTGGCTCTGTGAAAGTTTGGATATTTTAAAGCAACCTTTATACTTCAATCCAGGAGGAAGTCTTGGCCTAGTTGAAGAGGATGGATTTGGAGGAAGGGGAGAGGGCTCTGGAAGTAGGAGTTAGATGGGCCCGCAGGAATTTGAAAAATATCTGGGAGAGTACCATAAGAGTTGCCATGGGAGAGATCAGACAACTGTGGGTTGGTGAGGGTTTGGCCGTGACGAGGCCCCTTGACCCTCTGAAGTTGGCGGGATTGGTAAAACCAGCGAGTAGTACCTCACAGGTGAGGCGGAAGGGTGTAAGACAGCTGCAGGGGGCCCCGCAAGAGCAGGAACAAGGGGACCAAGATTTAGGGGCAGCTGAGACTGAGCCTCAAGGGAATGATGGGGAACATTCACCGACCAAAGAGGAAGAAGTGAGGGTACAGGGACAGATGGGTCAGACAAGGATGATGTGATCTGGGTCACAATGAATGAGGTGGCTGGCAGTAGTGGATCACAAGTTACCCAGGAGGAGGATGTGGGAAAGAAGAGGATGGAGGAGGAGGAGAAGAAAGAGTCACAGGGGGAGTTAGAGGAAGCAAGGGATTGGGAGGGGTTCAGAAGACAGGATAATGGAGGTCATAAACTTAAGTATTGGTCTCTGCAACCTGACAGGGCCTACGGCTCTACCGGATTGGTGGAAAAATTGATCAAGAGGACCTTGGGGGCGGCGGAATATACCTTCCCTAATGCGCAGATCCTCATCCCGGTTATAAACTTCCATAGGTATCTACATAAAAACCAAGTCATGATCCTTAACCAGATCAATGCGCATATCATCAGCAGTGGGAGAGCAATAGACATCCTCCACAGCCAGCATTTCCGAACAGAGTTGAACCTGACCCATTGGACTCGAGGTACAGGCTGGGCAATGTGGAAGCACTGGTTGGCTCGTTTAAACTGATAAGGGAGAGGCACCCGGTCAACCAGAGTCTGTGGAACTTCTCCCAAACAAGAGTTCTTAACAAATTTGAGATGTCAGTCCTACAGAGGGGTTATCCTTTGTCCCTTGAGGCACGGGGATGGGAGGGGATACTTGGAACAGGTTGGAAGCAGAGGCAGGGCTTAAGGAATATCATAGGTGACTGAAATTGGCTGCTTTTTTTGAGGTAGAGGGAGGGGAAGGACAGAGAGCACCATATACACCAAGCTCGGGGTGGGAACCCAGGGGGAGCCAGGTTGCAAAAGTGGTTCAGGAGATGGAGGAGGACCAGAAGATCTTGAAAGAGATGAAGGAGGTTGCAGAAACCTGGAACCTTTCCGACGGGGAATGGGTGGCCCTGAAAGGAATGAGAGGGGATAGCTCTATAGTGATTAAGCCAGCGGATAAGGGCAGTATTGTGGTCGTGATGGATAGGGAGCAATATGTGAGGGAGACAGTGAGACAACTAGAAGAGTGTGAGTTTTATAAAGAATTAGAGAAGCCCATCTATTGAGTCGGTGGAATTGATTAAGGGGGATATGCAGATATTGCAAGAGACGGGGACCTTAAACAAAAGGCAGGTCCAATACATATCAGGGGGCAAGACACTCCCAGGGAGAGAAGATTCTACCTGCTGCCGAAGGTGCATAAGGACAGGACGGCCTGGCCCTTCCTGGATGTCCCTCCTGGAAGACCGATAGTATCGGATTGTGGGAGTGAGAGTTACGGGGTGGCTGAGTTCATTATTTCATACCTGAATACACTCTCCACCAGGCACACTAGTTACATCAGGGACCCCTACCATTTCCTGGAGAAAGTCCAGGGGATGAAGATCAGTCCCAACGCCAGGCTCTTCTCCATGGATGTGGAGAGTCTCTACACTAATATAGAGATGGAGAGGTGGCTGGAGGCAGTTAAGAAGTGCTTCCAGCGGTATCCGGAGGAAGGAAGACCAGAGGACAGTCTGCTGAGACTCTTGGAGCTAAGCCTTACCCGGAACGACTGAGTTTAATGGTCGTTATCTCTCTCAAGTCAAAGGGACGGCGATGGGCAAGAGATTTGAACCGGCATATGCAAATATTTATATGGCCGAATGGGAGGAGTCTGTGTTCCCGAAGTGCAAATCTCTGCCCACCCAATACTGCAGATATTTGGATGACGTGTGGGGAGTTTGGGACGGATCTGTACTTGGGAAAATGATAGTTGAAGCAGCTAAAACCCTGATGAAGGCCCTTAGGGTGAAGGGATATTCCCGGCACTTCCTGAGGATGGCGGCGAAAGAGGTGAGAGGTATGGGCAGGGGATGAACCCAGGCCCTACATTAAAAAGTGCTTCCTTTTATCGTGAAGTTTTCAGGCACGGCCAAGGGTTTAGCTACAAGAGTGAGGAGGAATTTTGAGAGGTTGTCACAGGACAAGGCACTGGGCATACAATACAGGATGGTGGCGGCCTACAAAAGAGGGAAAAACCTGCAGGATATTCTGGTTCACAGCAAACTGGGTCCATCAAATAAAGGAGCTCCAACAAAAAGCCCATGACACCTTGGTGAGAGGAGGACAGAGACAGTGCATCGGATCACTCAGGCCTAACCCCATCCTTCTTAACCACAGGAATTGCGTTTATTTGATCAGATGCTCCTGGTGTGGGAAGAGATACGTTGGGGAAACCGGCAACTCTATACTCACTAGGATGTGGGGGCAAAGGTACACTGTGAAGAAAGAGACACAGCGGAAGGGACCTAATTTCCAAAGGCATGGGATCCAGAACCTAAAGATATGTGGACTGGAGCACAATCCGGAATGGGGCAAGAGAGACAGGCTGAAGAGGGAGAGGTACTGGATCAGGAAACTGGACACATGGTTTCCCAAAGGGCTCAATATAAGAAACGGTTGAAAGTCAATAAACGTTGGTGAGAAATAATATGAAGTAATGTCTTTTGTTGGAACCCTAACAGGGATCCAAAAGGTAATCATTTTTTCTAAGAAAATGGGAGGGAGGGAGACTTAATTAGGATCCAATTGGGCTATCCCTGCTTCTGCAATATAAAACCTACCCCTTACTAGGGATTAGGACCAAATTCTTTTAACATACCTAAACCTACCCCTCACAGGAATGGGACTTAACTAGGATGTAATCAGTGTTAATTTCGTTGACGAAAATAACGACGAAAATTATTCGTCAACGACATTTTTTCACAGACGAAAACGAGACGATAACTAAATAAAACCTAGTTTTGAATGACAAAGACTATGACGAAAATCTATTGACATTTTCGTCAACGAATAAAAACTAGACGAAAATGTTAGATAGTGACGATTTGGGAAGCGATCCGTCAGAATTGATGTCCTGCGTGTGTGATAGATGCGCACATTTGTAGGCTACTGTAACGTGATCTACCCCGCGGTCATAAAACGTTAAAAAATGTGAACGTCTGGGAGAATGAGTAGAGCAGACATATAGATCTCTGAATAAGAGTGACGATGCAAAAAAGAGTTCTATTCGGTGCGGTTTTCTGTGCGCACACACCTAACCCGAAGCGTGCAGTCATGCACAATACGCCTACAGCGCGCGAGTAGGCTACTGAATTGAGCTCTCTTTCGTGTCTGAATGGACAAATACACACAACAGTATGTCTAAATGTCCGTTTTAGAGAGTATTCATGTAAACTATGTTGGTTATGTCTTAAACTGTGAGTGTATCGGATGTGCATCAGTGCAATTGTATCCGCATGTCATTGGACATGATCCGACGTCTTAAAGTGACAGTGGCAATAAACATAATGCGGTCCGTGTCCTTAATTTTGATCAAGCAACAAAAGAAAAAGAGAAAAGCATTCACTGTTTGTTAATAGCTTTAATAAGGATTAATTATATTGAATTCATACAAATAAATATGTCTGCTTGAAAGAATAAAGAATGATGTATGCAAGTAGTTATAAGGAATGCATATATCATTCATTGTAAAGAAGACTGTGTTGTACTTTAGGAAAAGTGGTTTTATTTAATTTTAAGATATTTTTTAAGTAACAGCAGTTAAATCTGTATCTGTATTGCATGTTCAAACTTAAAAATCATTCATATTAATAGGTTAATAGATGTTTTCTCCGGGAGTAAATGGGTTTGGAAATTTTAGAGAAATTCTAAATTAACGCATTACTAAACCCATTATATTTTAGTCGACTAAATCTACTGTAGATTTAGTCGACTAAAATGTTATTGTATTTCGTCGACTAAAACTAGACTAAAACTAAAACAATTCAGATGACTAAAATATGACTAAAACTAAATGCCATTTTAGTCAAAAGACTAAGACTAAAACTAAATAAAAATTTGCTGACAAAATTAACACTGGATGTAATTGGGCTATCCCTGTACCTAAAACCTAACAATTACAGGAGATTAAAATATAATAATAATAATTGAATAATAATTGAATAAGGGAAACTCGAGAGTTGCGTGGTGGGGTGGTTAATGCGGGTGTGTTGGAAACAGAGGGACCCAGGTTCGAGACCAGCATCAGAACGAATTTGTTTAAAGGTGCGATGGATTATGGGATGTAATTTAGGGTGAGTAGGAGAAATTTAGAGTCATGTGGTGGAGTGGTTAGTGCCGGTAAGTTGGAAACAGAGGGATTCGAGTTCGAGACCAGCATCAGAACAAAGTTGTTAGAGGGTGGTATGGTTCATTGGATGTAAGTTAGATAGAATTGAGACCAGTTTTGGTTCAAGTGAATGTTGGATTCAATTTAATGATTGGTTAAGAGGTTAGGTTGAGAGAACCGGTTACACGTAGGTGGTGGGCAAAAAAAATTTGAGATGGGATTTAAGAGAGTGAAACACGAATGGCGAATCCACGATGGAAAAAGATCTAGCAACGATGGATTGATAGACAGAATTCACCATTGAAACAATGATGGGTCGATAAGGGACAGTTTGGTCACAAAAGATTGTGGGAAAAGAGAATTAGGAGGTTGCCAGGAGTGTGACAACAGGTGCATGAAGATAATTGGTAGAGGAGTGTTAAGGTTTATGCTGCCTTGCGATAAGTGATGTCTTTTAAGGTTGGCATATTCTTAGGGGTGACGATTGGTAAAAGGTTGGTGCTTTGGTACCTGCCAATCTGAACCTCGTGACACAGGCCCTTTTCGGTGACCCGGGATACCTTGCGGTGTTAACGGAGGGGTTACTCGGGAAGGGAGGTAGGTATCCAACCTCTCTGGGTCCACTTGGACAGCACGCAGGGAAGGTGGCCTTGGGTTGAAGGGCCGTAACTGGAACCCAGTCTTCTTTCAATGATTAGCATTAGAGGTTATGTAATATTAGTTGAGGTTGTTGGGGATGGTGGGGAGGCACCTTGTAGATTGAGCAATGGTATCATGGGAGATATGGGTATCATGAGGTTGTGATCAGGCTGGCAGTCTTGACAAAACGGGATTATCATGAACTAGTAATTGTCCTGAAAATATCTGAAGTCTTCTAAGCCAAACGCCTAGGACTGATCCCCATGGCCGCCTCAGAGGAAGGGTGTCTGGTGTTTAAAGAGCCGAAACACCCAGTGATCCTGAGGTACACCACTGAAGATGTGTTCCTTGGATGAATAGGGTTAGACTTATGATCAGGTTTTTTTTTTAATTTTTTGTTAAAGGACCAAATTCCTTTAACATACCTACCAAACCTACCCCTCACAGGAGGGAGACTTAATTCATATAGGGTTGGGCTGTCCCGGTTCTTGAAACAATCATAGGAAAATGGGTTGATGTGGACATAGGAAAATAACCCAATTGTGTGTTTGTTGGTATGGGTGGATCAGCCTCAGCAAAAACATGTGCATTTCTGTGTCCTTGCTAATCTAAACTGGATAACCGGGAGAGGTTGTCTGGGGGAAGGCGTTGTCTTTTCACAAGCCTAGCCCTATAGTTAGAACATGTAGTTAATTATTACTACTCAGTACGTAAATATATAATTACACAAAATAAATTGTAACCAACTTAACTAATAGATATCACTATACTTCCACGGGTGATTACTTTAACAACTGCCAAATTGTTTTGTATTACAAGTTTGCTGAAATTATATGTTTCAATGTAAACGAGTCATTATGTCATTAAATATGCACTAATTTGCATACATTACAATTTTTAAGCCTTTTTTTAACCTTTTATCACTTCATAAATCAGAAAATATTGTCAACAACAACAACAAAAAAAATCATTTTCACTGTTCTTTGGAATAAATGTTATAAAATCAGATGCATGTTATAAACCTTCAGAAGATGCATAGGAATAAAACTGTAAAATTAGTTTTGTGTAAAGCTGCTGTTTTCAGTTATAAATAAAACATAGAATTCATTATACGAGTATATTTTACAAAAAATTCTATTTCAATCTCTACACTTTCACTCTACATTTCACATTTATTCCAAAGTCTTATTTGCCTTTTTTATTTTGTAATTTAGTAGAATTTCTGAGTAAAAATTGTGTACTACTATATTTTAGTACTGAGTAATAATTAACAGCATGTACTTGCTATAGGGTTAGGATTAGGGTTTGTTTTAGGGTTAGTTGCATGTAATTATGCATAATTACTGTTTTTATTTAGAAAAAAAATGTATTGAACAATTATTCATGTACAAACAATGCATAATTACTGTTATTACTGTGATAATTAGATGCAACAAATGTAACACAGACACTGTAAAATAAAGTTTATTTTCAGTTTATTTATTGTAACGGAAATCTAAAGATGCTAAATAGATAAAGTGTAATGAAATAAACCCCTTAAATGTGTATTTGGGATGGGGTTTTTTCCACTAGTCTGAAAGAAGACAGTGTTTTTGTCTGTATGGTTGTCTTAAGAAAAAATCGGTAACACTTTATTTTACAGTGTGCTTACATATGTTACAATTACTTACCATAGTAAATTAGTACAACAGTAAATGATGCATAATTACATGCAACTAACCCTCAACCAAACCCTAATCCTATACTAAGTGCATGCTTAATATTACTCGGTACTTAAATATATGATTACACGGTAACACAGATGCCTTCAAATAAAGTGTAACCAAAAAATCGAACGCATGTATATTTGTCCACAGCATCCATTAATGGTCTGACTGCATGTGTCTGGTATTGTTGTTCTGATGATGATGATGATGATGATTGCAGGGTTTCCAGTGGCGTGTGTCTCGTGTGGTGGAGCCTCAGAAGGGTGTGTGTAAAGAGAAAGGGTTCTCCATCGCCGCGGCTCTTCCTCGGCCCTGTTACGCGTCTCTGATGAGACAGATGTCCAACACCAGTGTGAGATCAGAGGAGAGACTGGCCTTCAGTCAGACACAACACACACCGACACACATCGCTCAGCAGCTCACGTTACTGGAGCAGGTGAGGAAAACACCAACACCCCTCACTGTCTCTGTCGGAAATATATTATACATTACATGTAATATAATATAATAAAATATATTATATATATATATATTACACTACCGGTCAAACGCTTGGAATAATTACGTTTTTTAATGTTTTTAGGCTCCTCTGCTCACCAAGGCTACATTTTATTTGATCAAAAATACAGTGGAATATTATTATAATGTAAATCATCTGTTTTCTATGTGAATATACAGTAAAGTGTAATTTATTCCTGTGATCAAAGCTGAATTTTCAGCATCATTACTCCAGTCTTCAGTGTCACATGATCCTTCAGAAATCACTCTAATATGAGGATCTGATGCTCAAGAAACATTTATGATTATTATCAATGTTGAAAAGAGTTGTGCTGCTTCATATTGTTTTGCTTCATTTGGGGTAAGTAATATCTAAAAAAAAAAAAAAAAAAAAAAGTAGTTTTATTAATCAAGGATGCATTAAATTGATCAAACATGACAGTAAAGTCATTTATAATTACAAAAAAAATGTAAAATATAAGTGCTCTCCTTTTGTACTTTATATTAATCAAAGAATCCTGAACAAAATTGATCACGGTTTCCACAAATACGTATATTAAGTAATCTTCAACTTAAGTAATTGATAATGGTTCTTATTTGTATCAATAATTAAGCATATTAGAGTGATTTCTGAAGGATCATGTGACACTGAAGACTGGAGTAATGATGCTGAAAATTCAGCTTTGATCACAGGATAAATTACACTTTACTGTATATTCACATAGAAAACAGCTGATTTTCCCAAAAAATGATCAGTCGTGTAATTCAAAATATATGAATGTCCTAAGTGTTTTAATTTTCATCTTCATCATCATTCGTCCGTTGTTGTTGTTGTTGTTGTTGTTTAAAAAGATCACCCTGTTTTCCCCGTTTTTTGTGCTCTATCCTCACGCTGTTATTTACAGATCCACCTCTAGGCGGAGACACATGATCATTGTCTTGTTTTCATGCATATGTTGATTCTTAAGTTTCTTCAAGGACTGAATCACCTCTCATGTCAAATACTGGTTTTGATTCAGCATTTATATTCACGTCTCACGTAGGAAATATTCCAGGACTGTCATCCAGTTCACTTTCTGAACTCGAGAGCTCATGGAGTGGCAGAAAACTCCACACACTTTTCCAGGTGAGTTTCCACTGATGCACTTCTGAAACTCAGATCCTTAAAAATATGTGTGTTAAGGATAGTTAACACAGTGTATCTGCTTTTTAAAGTCTCAAAACATGTTTCTAATTCATTTAACACACTGCATGCAACCTCACAGATACACAGGTGAAACTCGAAAAATTAGAATATGGTGCAAAAGTTAATTTATTTCAGTAATTCAACTTAAAAGGTGAAACTAATATATTATATAGACTCATTACATGCAAAGTGAGATATTTCAAGCCTTTATTTGTTATAGTTTTGATGATTATGGCTTACAGCTTATGAAAACCTTTTCACAATATTCTCATTTTGACTTTGGGGTTTTCATAAGCTGTACACCATAATCATCAAAACTATAACAAATAAAGGCTTGAAATATCTCACTTTGCATGTAATGAGTCTATATAATATATTAGTTTCAGCTTTTAAGTTGAATTACTGAAATAAATGAACTTTTGCACCTGTATATTGAGTATGTGTGACGGTAATAATAATGTTTATTTTATATAGCGCCTTTCAGAAAACTCTACAAGTACAAATAAACATGACTTAGAAACATGATAAAATGAGAAGGATAACATAATAGATAGTGGTACATAAACATAGAAATCAAGGGAAAGTAGCAAAAAGATATGTTTTAAGGTGGGTTTTGAAATCATGTAAAATTGTTAGACTGTAGAATTCCTGCTGTGTGTGTGTGTGTGTGTGTTGTTCAGGTGTGTGTCGCTAGAGGGCAACAGTCTGTTCCTGAGGGACGTGTCGGGGCCCGAGGAGCCGCTTCACACACTCATCACACACACACACTGTGTCAGCAACTGGGTTTCTGCCGAACTGGTCATCTGTGACTCGGTCAAGGTGATTCCTCAGAGTTTATTGAGCATTTTCAAATCATGGAAATGTTTATGAGTTAAACTGGGTTATGAATGTTCACAACAGAACAGTTTTGAAGCAAGGTTATTATGAGAATAGAGAATTAGATTTTAAACCGTGCAAGAACATGTCTGGGGAAATCAAAGAAATTATATAGATTTTTTTTTTCACTGTTTTCATGACAATATGGACTAATAATTCTCTAATATGCACATAAAGGAACATTTTAGTATACTTTTCATAAAGTCAGGTGTGTTTACGTAAGGGTTAATCCGCCGAAGTCCATTAATACCTGACGATGGACCCCTCGAGGGCCATTAACCCGCTTATACCACGGTCACTTGCCAAATAACACATTTTTAAAACATTAGTTTATATTTTAATTAGTTTTACAATCAAAATCTAAAGTTTTTACAAACAATAACTTGGTTTCCCTGGTTACGCCTGACGGTTTATTTAGCAAGCGGAGATATTTATAGTGCGCTCAGCTCGGAGAACCCTTCAGTTTAGCTCACTTACGAGCCAGAAAGCTAACGTATTTGTTTTCATGTAAGTTAGGCTTGTCTAGCCATGGCCGTTACACTTTGGGTTTTTTTTTTACCTATAATTAAAACACACTTTTAGGCGTAGTATAACGGCTAACTAGATGTTTGTTTTGATACCATAAATTGTCAACGGATACGTTGTCTGCCTGTTGCTATGGTTACTCACAGCTGATGTAAGTAACCATAGTAACGGTTACACACATCAGCGGTAAACAGTCGGTTTCACCAGAACTCCTTTACTAGGTGTCCTCTATCACTTTTTAATGGACACCCTGCAGCCAATCAGAATCGAGTATTCACCCAGATCATGGTGTAAATATATACATTTTATTTTCAGGCACAGGCAGCTTTACTCGCTCGGTTTCTTGCTGTTGGGAAGTTCTGCTACGAGACGAGAAACTTTGCCACCGCCATGCAGATTCTGTCGGGCCTGGAGAATGTGATTGTTAGGCAATTACCGGTAAGAAACGTAACCGCGCGTAATCCCTTTCTCTCTAAGTGATAAATGATCCCGCATTGAGAGAGTCATAACCTCATAAGCTCGACTGTATTTGCTGTTTTTGCTTTATCTTATCTGGCAGCTCCAGCAGCTGAAATGTTAATTGCATGTGCCTTTAAACTGATTAAACACTAACTCTATTTTTCAGCCTGTTTACGAGCATGAAAGGGTTATAATCGACATGCATTCGGCATTTTGTGCAGAAACAAAACAGTATTCATCATATTTGCCGTGAAATGAAATTGCATGATAAATGGGTTTTTATAAGTCTACTTATTCCCATCTTAATTAGTTTTACAGCATTTGTCCTGGTTTTGTTGTGTGTGTGTGTGTGTGTGTGTGTGTGTGTGTGTGTGTGTGTGTGTGTGTGTGTGTGTGTGTGTGTGTGTGTGTGTGTGTGTGTGTGTGTGTGTGTGTGTGTGTGTGTGTGTGTGTGTGTGTGTGTGTGTGTGTGTGTGTGTGTGTGTGTGTGTGTGTGTGTGTGTGTGTGTGTGTGTGTTTGTTGAGCGGCAGGCGTGGAAGCAGCTCTCGGGGAAAGTGTGTGAGGTTCTGGAGGAGCTCAGGGCTGTGCAGGTGAGACGCTCCAAGCTTCATTTATAAAGCACTTTAAAACAACCGAAGTGCTGGACAGAATAAAGAAACAACAAACACAAAATACATACTTTATGTAAAGCATATCATACAGATGAAACAAATCAGGAGAAAAAAAATAAAACTCACATCACTTGAATGTATTTTATAGCCCCCCCCCCCTCTTTAACTATTTATTGATTTTGAGTTATATTACTATATGCTCTGTAGCACTTTGAGAATTTTTTAGTTACTTTGCTGTGCAATACAAATAAAATGTATTATTATTATTATTATTATCACTTTCACTGACCTCGACACACACGCGAATGACATACCATACACGACGCACTATGCACTTATTATATTACTTTAAAATCATTATATACATTTAATAATGATAATATAACAAAAACTGCTTCACCACTATTTTATTTATTTTAATAACTTGTAATTATTTTAATCAAATTCTTAATTGCTACTATTATTACTATTACATATATATTTTAAATCATTATAATTATTATATAAAAAAAATATTATTATAATAAATATTATTATTTATTATTACGTATAATATTAATAATGACAACACTGCTTCACCACTATTTGTTTTAATTATTTTGATAATGTATTATTATTTTAAACAAACTCTTGATTGAACTCTTAATTGTTAATAATATTATATTGTTATTATTAATTAAATATAATATTAATAATAACAAAACTGCTTCATAGCTATTTGTATACATTTAATAATGATAATATAACAAAATGCTACACCTCTTTTTGTTTTATTTATTTAAATAACTTGTAATTATTTTAGACACATTCTTAATTGCTACTATTATTACTATTACATATATATATTTTAAATCATTATAATTGTTAATTATAATAAATATTATTATTATTTATTATCATGACATGCTTCACCACTATTTGTTTTAATTATTTTGATAATTTATTATTTTAAACAAACTCCTGATTGAACTCTTAATTGTTAATAATATTATATTGTTATTAAAACAATAATAATAAACTATTTAATCCCCCCCCCCCCATAATCTCCAGACAGTTACACCACCTACACATTGTTTACTTTATGTCCAGTTTAATATAAGCTAAATTAATTTTAAAACAGAATCTGAAAACATACTTATCATTAGAGATGAACTGAAGTCATTGTTTGTGTGGATTTTATTTTTAATATTGCTTTGAATAAATGAATGCATGCATTAAAGGGTTTAATTATGATCAGTTTATGCGTTCCCTGGGATCCGAACCATGACCTCGGTGTTGCGAGCACCGTCCTGTACCGTCCTGAGTCCCACAGATCCTGAAAGTGGGCTGTTGTTTCAGGTGTTTCTGAAGAGTGATAATCTGTGTCTGATGGAGGGATTGAAGCGTGGAGGGCGTCCGACTCTCCCAGACGCTCATATCTTCGCTCTGCACATTCAGCAACTGGAGATCGGCGCGTTCACCATGACCAGCGGATCCTACAAGTGGCCCAAACTGAGGTCTGATCCCTGCACATTTACAGTCACTGATGCGTCTAGCAGACGCTTGTGTCCCAAACAAGCGCGCCACACTAGTGCTGACAGTGAAGCCGAAGCGTCTCGATCGCCCCCCGGTGGCTGGACCCAGTATAGCTCATAAACCCCGCCTCCGTGTAGTCTAACGGGACGCGAATCAAATTACACTTCAAATACATTTTTTCCAATTATGTTTCCTATCAGTTTAGGTAGTTTTTATAATGGTGATGTAAATTCGAGTGTTCGTTTTTTGAAATACGTTTGGTATTGTGATAAACGGGAATGTGATAACATGATTGACGGCTGTGATTGACTTTTTGGGGATTTTCAGGAGGAGATTGAAGCTTCAACTTTGACATGAGTTGTTCTGCAGTAAACTGTACTAACGATTTCTGCGGGAGTGTGTGTGTAAGTGTGTGTGTGAGTGAGGACGGGACCTTGATATCGCGACTCCACACACACACACACACACTCACTACTGCGCAGAAGCAGGTCCCAAATCAGCGCAACATGTCAGCCCATATTAGGACTTTGGCGGCTTCACTTTTTCACCAATGAAGAGAGTGAAGGGGCGTCGTCCATCTTTGTTTTTACAGTCTATGGTCCCCACTGACATCACAACTCCACGTTATTTCAAACAAATTCAGGCCAAAACGAAGTTCGGTTCAAGAGTGCGCAACAGCTTGCCAAAGTAAACTTTCTGGAAAAGTGAATTCCGGATGTCAAACCCCTTCAAACTATCATTGGTCCGGATGGCGATGACATAATTGGTGGGCGTGGCTCTGAGGCTCCGCCTCCCTCTGGTTCATTTCTTCTGGTCGAGGTCAGACGCGAGTTAAAACATAAAACATGTTGCTCTGTATATCGATAGAAAAACTTATTTTAAACTTCTTTTTAACTTTAAAAGTGCATTGTGTAATATTTAGGAGGATCTGCTGACAGAAATGCAGTATCATATACATAACTATGTTTTCAGTGGTGTATAAAGACCTACCTTAATGAACCGTTGTGTTTATTAGCTTAGAATGAATCGAAATGTTTCTACGGTGGCCCTAAAAGGACAAACGCGCTTCGTCACTGTGTTGTTCTTAATGATAAGAAGCTGCTAAACTCAGCGAATAAAACACTGGCACAATGATGAACAAGTAACAATAATATTCGCAATAACATCGTTTTACTGAGTAATTAAGTAAACCTGATTTTTTTATTTATCTTTGTAAGGAAACCTCATTGTTTAACTGGCTACTCTCTGCTGTCTCAGAAGACGACATCACTTCCTGTCGGCCACCATAACTTCTGTTGGGTGCAATTCGCAACCTCACCACTAGATGCCGCTAGAATTACACACTGCACCTTTAAGCAAAGAATGAAAAAGAACTTGAGTATATCAGGGCTTTACATATTACTACACAACACACACACACACACACACACACACACACACGTGCACTGCAGGAGAGACAGCTGCCGAGGGCAAAGGTCACGGACAGTCAGATGTGGCGGTAATGACGCAGCTGGTGATGCTGCATGCTGGTGTGTGTGTGTGTGTGTGTGTGTGTGTGTGTGTGTGGAGCAGATGGTGTGTGATTGGAAATGCTTTGCCCGGGGACACGAGTCGATGCCAGGAGCCGTAAGGCTGCTTCTGTAGCAGATTCTGAGGTGGACACACACATGGTTGTTGTACATCTGTAGCTCACCGCGCACAGAATCAGGTCACTCGCACACACACACACACACACACACAAACACACACATTTAAGCAGAAGAAATTAATGTTTGTCTGGAATTAAACTCACTCTAGTCGTGTTTCCATTACATATTTGCGCAAAACTTTTGCGATATTTTCTAAATGTGGATAAAAATGATTCCTCTCGCAATAAGTCATTCCAACAATTATTGCAACGGATGTTATAGGTTTACATATATTCCAGCCAGCACTAGACATTATTATGAATGGAAGGAGACGTACAGTAGGTGTGTTATCCCGGCATTAATAACAAGGAAAGCCTCTTATACTGAGAGCGGCTCATATGAGGAGTTTCTGGGTGTTTCTCATTTCTGCTTCAAGATCTTGATAAACTGTGGCGTTTCTTTGAGGTTTAGAATCCAGTATTCCTGTAATTATTTTAACTTTTATGAGTTTAGTAAATAACTCTGTCTCGTCTTCTGTCCAAACACACCGTTTCTTCTACGTCATGTGACTGTAAATGCCGAATCGCCTGAAAAACTGAAAATTGAGTTCACATAAAAACTGTTTTGCAATATATGGGAGTTTTTGTGAAATTGACGTGTTTCCATTGGGCGTATTTTCAATTCAATTTCAAATTGCGCAATTTGAAGGGTAATGGAAACGCGGCTTGTGATGATTTATGTTTTGAATTATGAATTGATATACTTAAGGCAAAGTACTTTTTCGTTTTTCTCTTAGGGGTAAAAAGAAGTTTGAAATACGTGACTAGCGAACATGTAGATATGTGCAGCGCTCTTTCCTCTCAATAACAAAATAAACATGCAATGAGAAACAGCATGTGATCATAGCTCGTGTGTTTGGCTGTTCGGATGTTTGCAGCAATTCAGCACTGTCATGTCACGATTATTTATATAGCACTTATAGAAATATCATAATAGATTGCTATAAACATGAAAAAACTGTCTGTGTCACTTTCAAATAGAATTACAGCTTCAGTTTCTACTATAAAGCTATTCGTGTCTGACCTCGACGGACTGCACAGAAGAAATGAACCGGAGAAGATTTACACCTCAAAACACACACACACACACACACACTCAAACACACACACACACTCACACACTCACACACACACACACACACACACTCACACTCACACACACTCTCACACACACACACACACTCACACACACTCACACACACACACACTCACACACACACACTCTCACTCACACACACTCTCACACACACACACACACACACACACACACTCTCACACACACACACTCACACACACACACTCACACTCACACACACTCTCACACTCACACACACTCACACACACACACACTCACACACACACACTCACACTCACACACACTCACACTCACACACACACACACACACACACTCACACTCACACACACTCTCACACACACACACTCACACTCACACACACTCACACACACACACACACACACACACACTCTCACTCACACACACTCTCACACACACACACACACACACACACACACACTCTCACACACACACACACACACACACTCACACTCACACACACCTTTTAGGTCATTGCCATCCGGAGCAATGGGGTTTCTAAGGTGTTTACTAGTTCGTTATTATTATTACTACTGCTTTTAGTATTAGTATTATGACTAAAAAAATAGAAAATATATAATATATTTAAAAAACTAAATAAGAAATATTTCACTGTAAAATAAAAGTGGAGTATTTAGGAAAAGTAATATAATAAGAATAATTTTATTTGACATTACGACTGTAAAATTATAATATTGCTTTTTATTATTGCTATTATTGTTACACATTATTACAAAATAAAATATAAAAAATACTACATAGAATCAAATAAAATCATATTCCCTGAAAATGAAAAAAAGAGTATGATTATTTAAGAAAAGTAATATAATAATAAGTAATAATGTTATTTTACATTACAACTTTAAAATTACAATTATAATATATTTGTCTGTCTTTATTTCTTTGTCTGTCATTTTCAAACGTTAAACAATCAAGCTTTTATTTTGGCAGGTTGCCCTTAAAGCTTCTCTTGTGTTTATTCTTATTAAAGTTTGTGCAGATAATTGATCCATGCATTTTCTGTAAAGTTGCTTTGAAACAATTTGTGTTGTGAAAAGCGCTATACAAATAAATGTGAATTAAATTGAATTATAAATTACCCAAACTCACAGCAGATGCAGAGATGAGTTGGTGTGGAGCAGCGTTTACTTTATTTTATGTTTTGCTGTATGGGTTTTATTCTGATAATGTTTGTACGGCACTTTGGTAAATAAACTTTCAGTTCAGATGAGTTGAGTTCAGATGAGTTGAGTTCAGATGAGTTGAGTTCAGATGAGTTGAGTTCAGATGAGTTGAGTTCAGATGAGTTGAGTTCAGATGAGTTGAGTTCAGATGAGTTGAGTTCAGATGAGTTGAGTTCAGATGAGTTGAGTTCAGATGAGTTGAGTTCAGATGAGTTGAGTTCAGATGAGTTGAGTTCAGTTCAGTTGAACTTGAGTTGAGTTCAGATGAGTTCAGTTGAGTTCAGTTGAGTTGAGTTGAGTTCAGATGAGTTCAGTTCAAATGAGTGTAGTTGAGTTGAGATCAGTTCGGATGAGTTGAGTTCGGATGAGTTGAGTTCGGATGAGTTGAGTTCGGATGAGTTGAGTTCGGATGAGTTGAGTTCGGATGAGTTGAGTTCGGATGAGTTGAGTTCGGATGAGTTGAGTTCGGATGAGTTGAGTTCGGATGAGTTGAGTTCGGATGAGTTGAGTTCGGATGAGTTGAGTTCGGATGAGTTGAGTTGAGTTCGGATGAGTTGAGTTGAGTTCGGATGAGTTGAGTTGAGTTCGGATGAGTTGAGTTCGGATGAGTTGAGTTGAGATCGGATGAGTTGAAGTTGAGATCGGATGAGTTGAAGTTGAGTTCGGATGAGTTGAAGTTGAGTTCGGATGAGTTGAAGTTGAGTTCGGATGAGTTGAAGTTGAGTTCGGATGAGTTGAAGTTGAGTTCGGATGAGTTGAAGTTGAGTTCGGATGAGTTGAAGTTGAGTTCGGATGAGTTGAGTTCGGATGAGTTGAGTTCGGATGAGTTGAGTTCGGATGAGTTGAGTTCGGATGAGTTGAGTTCGGATGAGTTGAGTTCGGATGAGTTGAGTTCGGATGAGTTGAGTTCAGATGAGTTGAGTTCAGATGAGTTGAGTTCAGATGAGTTGAGTTCAGATGAGTTGAGTTCAGATGAGTTGAGTTCAGATGAGTTGAGTTCAGATGAGTTGAGTTCAGATGAGTTGAGTTCAGATGAGTTGAGTTCAGATGAGTTGAGTTCAGATGAGTTGAGTTCAGATGAGTTGAGTTCAGTTCAGTTGAACTTGAGTTGAGTTCAGATGAGTTCAGTTGAGTTCAGTTGAGTTGAGTTGAGTTCAGATGAGTTCAGTTCAGTTCAAATGAGTGTAGTTGAGTTGAGATCAGTTCAATTGAGTTCGGATGAGTTGAGTTCAGATGAGTTGAGTTCAGATGAGTTGAGTTCAGATGAGTTGAGTTCAGATGAGTTGAGTTCAGATGAGTTGAGTTCAGATGAGTTGAGTTCAGATGAGTTGAGTTCAGATGAGTTGAGTTCAGATGAGTTGAGTTCAGATGAGTTGAGTTCAGATGAGTTGAGTTCAGATGAGTTGAGTTCAGATGAGTTGAGTTCAGATGAGTTCAGTTCAGATGAGTTGAGTTCAGATGAGTTTAGTTGAGTTCAGATGAGTTTAGTTGAGTTCAGATGAGTTGTGTTGAGTTCAGATGAGTTGTGTTGAGTTCAGATGAGTTGTGTTGAGTTCGGATGAGTTGAGTTCGGATGAGTTGAGTTCGGATGAGTTGAGTTGAGTTCGGATGAGTTGAGTTCGGATGAGTTGAGTTGAGTTCGGATGAGTTGAGTTCGGATGAGTTGAGTTCGGATGAGTTGAGTTGAGTTCGGATGAGTTGAGTTGAGATCGGATGAGTTGAGTTGAGTTCGGATGAGTTGAGTTGAGTTCGGATGAGTTGAAGTTGAGTTCGGATGAGTTGAAGTTGAGTTCGGATGAGTTGAAGTTGAGTTCGGATGAGTTGAGTTCGGATGAGTTGAGTTCGGATGAGTTGAGATCGGATGAGTTGAGTTGAGTTCGGATGAGTTGAGTTGAGTTCGGATGAGTTGAGTTGAGTTGAGTTCGGATGAGTTGAGTTGAGTTGAGTTCGGATGAGTTGAAGTTGAGTTCGGATGAGTTGAAGTTGAGTTCGGATGAGTTGAGTTCGGATGAGTTGAGTTCGGATGAGTTGAGTTCGGATGAGTTGAGTTCGGATGAGTTGAGTTCGGATGAGTTGAGTTCGGATGAGTTGAGTTCGGATGAGTTGAGTTCGGATGAGTTGAGTTCGGATGAGTTGAGTTCGGATGAGTTGAGTTCGGATGAGTTGAGTTCGGATGAGTTGAGTTCGGATGAGTTGAGTTCGGATGAGTTGAGTTCGGATGAGTTGAGTTCGGATGAGTTGAGTTCGGATGAGTTGAGTTCGGATGAGTTGAGTTCGGATGAGTTGAGTTCGGATGAGTTGAGTTCGGATGAGTTGAGTTCGGATGAGTTGAGTTCGGATGATTTGAGTTCGGATGAGTTGAGTTCGGATGAGTTGAGTTCGGATTCGGATGAGTTGAGTTCGGATTCGGATGAGTTGAGTTCGGATGAGTTGAGTTCGGATGAGTTGAGTTCGGATGAGTTGAGTTCGGATTCGGATGAGTTGAGTTCGGATGAGTTGAGTTCGGATGAGTTGAGTTCGGATGAGTTGAGTTCGGATGAGTTGAGTTCGGATGAGTTGAGTTCGGATGAGTTGAGTTCGGATGAGTTGAGTTTGGATGAGTTGAGTTTGGATGAGTTGAGTTTGGATGAGTTGAGTTCGGATGAGTTGAGTTCGGATGAGTTGAGTTCGGATGAGTTGAGTTCGGATGAGTTGAGTTCGGATGAGTTGAGTTCGGATGAGTTGAGTTCGGATGAGTTGAGTTCGGATGAGTTGAGTTCGGATGAGTTGAGTTCGGATGAGTTGAGTTCGGATGAGTTGAGTTCGGATGAGTTGAGTTCGGATGAGTTGAGTTGAGTTCGGATGAGTTGAGTTGAGTTCGGATGAGTTGAGTTGAGTTCGGATGAGTTGAGTTGAGTTCGGATGAGTTGAGTTGAGTTCGGATGAGTTGAGTTGAGTTCGGATGAGTTGAGTTGAGTTCGGATGAGTTGAGTTGAGTTCGGATGAGTTGAGTTGAGTTCGGATGAGTTGAGTTGAGTTCGGATGAGTTGAGTTGAGTTCGGATGAGTTGAGTTGAGTTCGGATGAGTTGAGTTGAGTTCGGATGAGTTGAGTTGAGTTCGGATGAGTTGAGTTGAGTTCGGATGAGTTGAGTTGAGTTCGGATGAGTTGAGTTGAGTTCGGATGAGTTGAGTTGAGTTCGGATGAGTTGAGTTGAGTTCGGATGAGTTGAGTTGAGTTCGGATGAGTTGAGTTGAGTTCGGATGAGTTGAGTTGAGTTCGGATGAGTTGAGTTGAGTTCGGATGAGTTGAGTTGAGTTCGGATGAGTTGAGTTGAGTTCGGATGAGTTGAGTTGAGTTCGGATGAGTTGAGTTGAGTTCGGATGAGTTGAGTTGAGTTCGGATGAGTTGAGTTGAGTTCGGATGAGTTGAGTTGAGTTCGGATGAGTTGAGTTCGGATGAGTTGAGTTCGGATGAGTTGAGTTCGGATGAGTTGAGTTCGGATGAGTTGAGTTCGGATGAGTTGAGTTCGGATGAGTTGAGTTCGGATGAGTTGAGTTTGGATGAGTTGAGTTCGGATGAGTTGAGTTGTGTTGAGTTCAGATGAGATCATGAACTGCACATGTGTAAATGAAAACAATGCAACGCATCACTCTGAAACACACAGTGCTTATATTGATCTAACTAAATGCAGTCTTTGCCTTTTCATGATCACACTAAAACATGGTTGTTTTCTTAGACCGTTGCTCTGGCATCTAGAGCCGAGTCCTGTGACGAGTCTTGTTGTGCTTCTCTCCTGTTCTCAGGAACATTGCGCGTGTGGTCAGTCAGATCCATGCGTTTCAGGAGCATCTCTATTCCCACTCTCCCGACCTCGAGCTTCAGGCGTTCCTGCGCGAGCGAATCGCTCGATTCAGCGAGTGTGACGTTCCTCTCCTCGCCTCACACAACGATGCCAACTTCATCCAGACGGCCAGCGACCGATACACACACCGGATCCAGGACACACTGCGCAGGGTCAAAGCCTCGTTCCAGTGAGAGAACGCGGTCCTGAACCCACACACACACACAGATGTGGACGCTGGAAGACGATGAACTGAACCAACACACACACACACAGAGATGTGGACGCTGACAGAGGCTGTACTGAACCGACACGCACGCACACACACACACACACACACACACAGATGTGGACACTTACAGAGACTGTACTGAACACACACACTCTCACAGAGATGTGGACGCTGAGAGAGGCTGTACTGAACCGACACACACACACACACACACACACACTCTCACACACACACACAGATGTGGACGCTGGAAGACGATGAACTGAACCGACACACACACACAGAGATGTGGACGCTGAGAGAGGCTGTACTGAACCGACACACACACACACAGAGATGTGGACGCTGACAGAGGCTGTACTGAACCGACACACACACACACACACACACACACACACACACACACACACACAGATGTGGACACTTACAGAGACTGTACTGAACACACACACTCTCACACAGATGTGGACGCTGAGAGAGGCTGTACTGAACCGACACACACACACACACACACTCTCACACACACACACAGATGTGGACACTTACAGAGGCTGTACTGAACCGACACACACACACACACACACACACACACACACACACACACACAGAGATGTGGACGCTGAGAGAGGCTGTACTGAACCGACACGCACACACACACACACACACACTCTCACACACACACACCAGTTTCTGTTTGATGAATGGGTGATTCTCTAGTGAAGACACTTTAAAGAACAAACACTTTCATCTTTTGTGTTCAGCTACACAACCAAATAATGTATTTATAGATTTATTGATGAAAATTATTGAGAAATTATTACATTTTAGATAAGATTCAACTGTTTGAAATCGAAGTAGCCTAATACATTATAAACGCCTCCAGAGAATAGAGAAAAGTATTATAGCCTACTTTTAAAAATAGACTATATTTCTACACCGTGGTAAACTAATCTTAGAAAATTGCAATATTTTGTGCATAAATTTCAATTTAACTTGTTATATTTGCATCGCTACTTTTTGTAATGTTCTTTAAATTGAGACACTTTTGTAATTTCTGTGTTAAAGTTCATGTACACATTATCATGCATGTTTCTCATTAGAATTGAGTTCAGCTCGCTCACTCGAAGTGAAAATCATTTCTGCCGCTGTACTTTAAAGAGAACCTATTATGCCCTTTTTCAAAGTGTTGATTCTGTTTTTGAGCTCTAGAACACGTTTTAATGCTTGAATGTTCAAAAAACACATTATTATTTCCATATATCCGCGTCTCTTCTCAGTCTGTCAGTAACGCTCTGTTTACTTCCTGTCTCTCTGAAGCCCCTCCTCCTGAAAGGCACACTGTGCTCTGATTGGTCGGCTGGATCAGTGTGTTGTGATTGGTCGAGCGCTTGAGTGTGTTTGGGAAATGTCCCGCCCCTTTCCATAACCGCCAGTTTAACACACTACTAACTAACTCAACCAGGCCCCGCCCCTTTATTCTGCGCATTAATTATTATAATGAGGAAGAGATATAGAGATTAATTCATTTTTCATGCTCAAACAGCAACATTACACACTAGAGAGAGATTACAGTATAATAGGTCCTCTTTATTATTAATGAGGGTTTGGTGTTTGTCTGGCTCCTGATCTTTAGAAATGACTTTTGTTAATGTCACTTTAAATAAAAGCATGGTTAAACAAATACATGTAAATATAATTGATGTTGATTCCAGGTTTCAGTCTATAAACAATATTTTTAACTTGAATAAAATGTAGATGTTATCTCACGAAGCACGTTGTTTACAGTGCGTGATTATGAATTATATAAGTGTTAATAGCCCTTTAAACAGGTATAGACCTAATAAAATTGCATTGCATTGAATGAAGAACTTCTTAATTTAATACAGTGTTTTTTCCAGACGTGCAATTCACCATCTCGGTGTTGACCTTTGACCTGTAGTATATTCTTTGAGCTTTGATAACTAAAAATCTCTCAGTTCTCGGCAATTTTACAGCCATTGAAATCTGATGAAAATCGCTCAAAACTGCAAATAAAAAAAATCTAAACTTAACAAAATAGCTCTCAATGGACATACTGGATTTGAACGTCTTTTTAATACAAAAAGCATCATCATTCACAGTGCGAGTGCTTTTTGTTTGTTTTGTTTTTTGCTTTAAACGTTTTCTTTAAAACCATCAGATCTGGTGACTGTCTGACCATTAAACGAGATTCATTGTTTCCAGATCTTCACAGATCTAGATCTACTCTCTTCTTGGATTTGTTTCGTGGTCTCACGCGGAGGCGAGGAAACGCGCGCCCCGGAGGCGCAGTGTGCGTGCGGCGCGCGGCCGATCCTCCTCATTGTTCCGTAACGGATCAAAGCGCTCGAGATAAAGGCTTTAATTGCGAGTCAAAGAGCTCGAGCTCCTGCACTATAGATCAGTGATAAAGGACATAGTCAACATGCCGTTATCGCCATTGTCCAGCTAAACGATCCTTTCAAAGCCTCGTCTCATTCAAATACAGTCCGATAAGAAGAAACCCCTGATTAACTGTTGCGAACATGCGTCACGTGACATTACTGAGGATTTATCACGAATATTATTGAATCACGATCTGTCTTGTTTGATCATGAAACTTCAAATAAACAAATTATATGAAGACTTTTGAATTGATTTGTTATTGCATTGCTAAATCATCATATGCAAGTAGGCTATCTAAAAACAACTGATTTTCGGATTGCCTTATTGCGTGGTAAAAATTAAGGTTTACATCGTTAAACGGCATGTAACATAGGCATATGTGCATATTTTGCATATGCATAATTAAAATTGAGTTCATTCTAAAATAAATAGGCCTGAATCAAATGCAAGTAAAGTGTTGCACGGTTTTCGGTAGGTGCCATAGATATGTTCGCTGTCCTGAGTCTCTGGGCTTCAGCTTGTCCGGGTGTGAATTAGCATCTGAACTGCTGGTCAATCACAGTTAATTGTGTTGCTACTGTAACGCCTTTGATCCGGGATGTTTGCGGCGCGGCGCCAGAGACTCTGCGGGACACCCGCGTGTGTTAATGCGCGCCATTTGAGCCCAGTGACGTCAGAGACACATCACACGACACATTACTGTACGAAGAGAAACTACACATTTTGTGTTTTTTTCTTCTTCAATGTTTGAGTAATTGAAAAAAAAAAATGATGAAGCAATAAGTAAAAAAAAATATATTTTCCCACTGATGTCAGAGTAACGCCATAAAACCCCTAAAATGTTATTTAGAGGCTGATATATGAGAAAAGTTCGTCAAATGCCAGAATGTAGGAGCAGATATAAAATAAACAAGTGTTGAAAAAATAAACAGCATTTTTATTGTCCTTATTTATGTTTTTATTTTATATGCTATTTGGAACCTGTGACACTTTTTACAGGATTCATTGATAAATACAAAGTTAAAAAGGACAGCATTTATTCAAAATAGAAATGTTGATTTAAAACGCCATTACTGAATAAAAAAAAGAAAATAATTACTGAACCAAAACTTTTGATCAATAGCGCATATATTGTTACAAAAGATAAATAAAAGTCATTCTTTTAAAAAAACTTTTTATTCATCAAATCCTGAAAAAAGTATCACAGGTTATAAAAAAAATATGAAGCAGCTCAACTGTTTCCAACATTGATAATAAATCCTCATATTAGAGTGATTTCTGAAGGATCATGTGACACTGAAGACTGGAGTAATGATGCTGAAAATTCAGCTTTGATCACAGGAATAAATTACACTTTACTGTATATTCACATAGAAAACAGATGATTTACATTACAATAATATTTCACTATTTTTACTGTATTTTGATCAAATAAATGCAGTATTGATGAACACAGGAGACTTCTTTCAAACACTTTAAAAATAGTAATGTTTCCAAACTTTTGACCAATGTGCATGTAAATATATTATATAATATAAAAATATATCCGTTTCAGCTTGTCATTTGCGTTTCTCTCGTTTACTCTGGAAGTTTCCTGCATTATTACCTCTGCAGTTTCCCTCTCCACATCCAGTTGTTCTGCCACTCCATGTGTGTGTGAAGAGGATGCAGACATCTGGATGAGCCAGAGGTTCTCACAGACAAGCTGGCGCCAGGCTTTCACACAATCACAGGATATGTAAAGACTTCAATAACGAGCCATTAGGCCTAATGATTGAGAATCGATCAGGCGTTAACTCCTGCATGCATATGTTAATGTGACGCCGGGACGCGCCATATATATGCCCTGCGCTTCTGGAGGCCTGGAAACACTCTTGGATTTACTCGGATAGATCCACTTCCTCTGCTCTCGGAGAACACACACACACACAGCGATCATGGTGAAGATGTTTTCTGTGGACTGGCTCGCTCAAAGCTTCCATGATTCGACTCCTCAAGCGGTTCTGGAGCCGGAGAAAAGGACGCACAGGCCTCATGTGCCGTGTGTGGTTCAACCCAGACCTCCAACATCATACGACAAGGTTTATCTGCAACCAAAACCAAAGCTTACAAAAGCTGAGCAGAAGCCAGAATCCTCAAAGGAGACCATAACTCCGGTTGCACCAAGAAACTGCTCATCTCCAAGCTGTAAGTACTCGATAATTAATGTGCGTTCGACTCATTTAATGCATGCAATCCATGCATACGATTCTATTAAGGGTATATAACTAACGATGTATTGTATTTGATTCAGTTTCAGAAAACAGTGGTTATTCGTCTGGTTATGAGAGTGAAGCAGCCGCGTCTGAATGCGCGTCCGTCGATGATGGAAACGACGGTGCGACGCGCAGAATCAGAACTAAATTCACACCGGGACAGATCGACAAACTGGAGAAAATCTTCAACAAGCACAAATATCTGGATGCGGGAGAGAGAGTGAAAACTGCGCTGAAGCTCGGTCTGTCAGAAACACAGGTGAGACACGTGTGCGCGCATCTAACTTTATTCTCGTAACGTGAAACACACTCTCCAAATGCATGATGTGAACATTAACAGTGGAACATATTTTTTAAATGCGCGTGTGCTTTTGTTCTTCAGGTCCGAACCTGGTTCCAGAACCGCAGGATGAAGCTGAAGCGCGAGGTCCAGGAGATGCGCGCGGACTATATGCTGCCTCCCGTGGTTCTTCCGCACGTGCACGCGCTTCAGTACCACTGCTTCGACCGACAGCGACTTCCGTTTCCTCCTCACGGGCCTTTGATGCATCAGCAGCACGTGATCCCACATCTTCCTCATCATCATCATCATCATCCTCATCATCACCTCATGATGCCAAGGCAACATTACTACTGAAGACTCTTTCCTTTAAAACACTTATATCACATCCGGTGTGCAATATCTGTACAGTTTGTTAAAAAAAAAAACTGGTTTAACTAAAAAAGAAGAGTTTATTTATGATCAGAAATAAAGTATGTTTTATGCACAAAGTGTTTGTTCGTGTTTTACAAGCTTAAAGTTGTTATAGAAGTGATTAGATGTGAGTGATTTAAGAGTTTTCTTGAATCATTCCACATGAGCTAAAGTCATTTAGTGAGCATCTTGGTCATCACAACCAAGTTTTTAAGGCTCAAGTGTGGCAATATCTCATGCATAAAACATTACAAATTGTCAATGCGTGAGATGTTTTGTTTAGACCTAAAATATAAAGAAAAATATTCTCTTTTTAAACAGTACTAATTTTAAAAATAAAGAAAGCGGTAGATTATATTAGTGACTATACACTCTCAGAAAAAAGGTAAAAGCTGTCACCGGGGTGGAACCCTTTCATATGTACATATTAGTACCTAAAGTGTGCATATTAATATCTCAAAGGTACATATTGGTACCAATAGTGTACATATTAGTACCTTTTGAAAGGGTACCGTCCCAGTGACAGATGTTGTACCTTTATGATGTAAGTTTCACATGCATGAAAAAGCATAGATAAACTTGAAAAAAATCAAGGTTCAAATTATAACAAGATGGTTTGACCCCGTTTTAGAGCTTTTTATTGTCTTGCTTAAAAAACCTACACAGAAACCCAATGCACATCATAGATGTTTATATCCAATCCAAATAACAATATGCATCTTTTCTCTAAATGTGCTGCATTAGCCCTAAGTGTTTAGACGAGCACAAATGGCATCATGTTTTCTCTAAACGCTTAGGGCTAATGCACCACATTTAGAGAAAAGATGCATATTGTTATTTGGATATAAACATATATGATGTACATTGGGTGTCTGTGTAGGTTTTTAAGCTAGACAATAAAGAGGATATTAAGGAGGATCTACAATAAAATGAGTTAAATCAAATGTAGGCGCCAAAGAAACCCTAAAGAAACCAGGCCAGGCTCTTGATCCTCACAGGACCCGCTGTGCTTTCATATGCGCGTCACCTCAGTGTGTGTGTGTGTGTGTTTGTGTCCGCGACACTTCAAACGAGACCTAACGAGCAGATCATGCTCGACAATTAGTCCTAATTAAGTCACCCATTGATGAGTTTACACTCTCCCCATAATCCCCGACAGACTGGCTCCATCATGTCTGGGTTGTGTGTGTGTGTGTGTGTGTGTGTGTGTGTGTGTGTGTCAGCCTGATGTCAGGAAATGCGTCTCTATAGAACGCATTGTGTTTATCGTGCAATTTATATGCTGAAATGAGTTTTTACGTGCATATGACACGCAGTTTTCGCGTGCATATGATCCGCACTTACACACATTATTGCGTCTAATCCGCACGCACCCCACACCACTAACCCTACCCGGGGGGTTACAGTGCGTATCATATGCCCATTTTCGCGTATAAATTGCACGATAAACACAATGCGTGCTATACAGGCGCGCGCGAGTGTGTGTGTGTGCGTGCACGCTGTAGTGTGTGTGTGGTCCTGGTATTCCCCACTTTATTGGGACCAAATGTCCCCCTGGATATATCGCAACACTAGCAACACTTTGACCTCGTGCTCGTGGGGACATGTTTTGGTCCCCATAAGGAAAACAGCTTATAAATCATACAGAATGAGTTTTTTTGAAAATGTAAAAATTCAGAAAGTTTTGTGTGATGGATAAGTTCAGGTCTGCATAAAACATGAGTGTTTGGGTGAGTGTGTGTGCGATAGAGAGTGTGTGTGTCTGTGTGTGCGCGTGTGTGCGCGCGCGTGCGTGCATGTGCGGCCCCGCGCTCCTGAGTGCATGTTTAAGTTCACATTAGCCATTTTGTTCCATGTCAGTATTTATTGTTCGCCCTTTTATATCAGCCTCATGATAACATTAAAACGAACTGGTTACTGAAGGCCAGTCGAGGTTAATAACTTGTGATCATTTTGCAAGATCAATCATACAATCATGTCATTATTTCATCCCATCATTAAGGCATATCTCACAACAAGTCTTTTTAATACAACCCAACATATGTGTTTACTTTGGATCAGCAAAGACTTGTGTTTCCTTTTTCTTTCTTTTTTTGAAGTTGCATTAGGTTCTTCAGATGATTTATTGATGAATGAAGTCATACTGTACACTGCAAAAAATAATTTTTATTTAGTTGCAAGTATTCGAGACTAGAGCGTTTTACAGGATAATACTATTTAATTTTTAAGTGTTACTTGCCATTTCTCCGTTATTTGTGCAATTTACTAAAGGAAATCCTAAACCATTTTTTTCAGTGTATTGCAACCCAAAACTGTATGTTTAATTAAACGAAACCTATTTGCATGCAGTAGCCTATATATCATTGGTTTTTATACATTTATATTCTTGAACCAGCTGAAACGGCCAGTTTTAAAGCGCAAACTCGAGGTTTGTGAGGCGCCAGAGACGCATCTGAATTCTTGCCATTAGACATTAAACGCGTTTCTCTTTTCCTCTCGCTCAGATCATACACTCTTTACTGCAGGAGCTGGAGGAGAAACACACTCAGGTTATGAGAGCGAGACTGTATTCTTCTGCAAAAGACAATATTCCACAGAGCCATGGTGAAAAACGCATTTAATGATTTAATGCAATATACATTGCCGGTCGATCAGAATTTGCATAGATTGGACAGATTGAACTAAAATGGGGATCAAGACTTAATCCGACTGTAAGTAAAACAATGATCCACCCAAAAGCCACGACACTCTTTCATCTTCACATTATCTGTCGATGGATTATGTCTTGTCTTGAGTGGATGACCATTGATTGTATCAGTGCGTTGATTATTCATCAGATCTTCGGGTACTTGAGGTGCTCAGACTCGCTGGCGCCTGGATATCACAAGTGCTCTGGACGTGTGAACAAGCCCATTGCGACATATATTAGCTTCAATTACAGAGTTATAATTCCGCCGAGAGTCTCTTTACTCATGCAAATGAGCGCGCGCCTCCTGCATAAAGTCCGAGAGGAACTTCAGCTCATCGAGTGTGTTTAGGAGGAAACATCATGTCCAAGAACTTCTCCGTGGAGTGGTTGTCCCAGAGTTTCCATGCTCAACATTTGGCGCAAAAACCATGTGATGCATCTTCAGAAACACTGCATCTGATTGGAGAAGTAGAGAACAAGGCCCCGACTTCCCCCACAAGTAAGTACTTTCTCTCTCTCATGAAAATGCGTCTCTATTATTGCACGCATTGTGTTTATCGTGCGATTTATACGCAAAAAATGATATTGCATGTAATACACAGGCACCCCACCACACCACTACTAATCCTACCCAAGGGGTTTACAGTGCGTATCATATTAACGTAAAACTCATTTCCGCGTAGCTATACATTGCACGATAAAGCCTACACAATGCGTGCTATAGAGACGCATTTACTGTGACCGTGCTATCCGTTTTGAAATGCATCTTACATGTTCTTCCCATCACATCAGATAGTTGTGGGTACACATCTGCCTCTGAGAGTGATGATGTCGCTGATGACAGTGAAGGAGAATCCGGTGCGCGCCGCCGCGCCAGAACCAAGTTCACCTCCGAGCAGGTCGCGCGCCTGGAGAAGAGCTTCAGCAAACACAAATATCTCGGAGCGACTCAGAGACGCAAGATAGCAGAGAAGCTGCATCTGTCTGAAACACAGGTATGCATGAGAGAAGGTGACATGTTATGCATGAACACAGCAGTTTAAACATGCATCTGTCACATGCACTCCAGAACTATGAGTCAGCGCATGCGTGTTTTAGTGTTGGATGTTTAGATGTGTGTTAGGCCCTAAACTTTGGAACAAGCTTCAGTTTCATGTCAGGTTTTGAAAACACAGTTTGGGCTATACATTTCTATATTAATTCGTTATTTAATTAATTAATTGTATTTTGCATAAACATAAAAACATTAGTTTAATTATTTGCATTTTTTGCTATTAATATGCTTATTTGACATCTCACTATAATATTGGTAAGACTGGAATAAGTCAACTATTTTAAAATGTGTGTGTGTGTATCTATATTTTTTAAAGTTGAAATTGACATGCTAAATAAAAATTATGATCACTGTGAAAGGCTAAAAGTATGACCTTTAAAGTCATATTACACAAAAAAAACATAATTTGTAGTTTTTAATCTCATAAGTATTACATGGTTATGACTTGGTATGTTCATAATTATGTCATACTATTTCATATAAGTCACAGTTATGACATATAGGCATGTTTGTTATTGAGTATTGTGATTGAATGTGTATTGCACTTTGGTTCAACTCCTCCTGTTTGTTTTCAAATGTGCTTTTTGAGAATTAAATGCAAAATTTTCGAAGTTGATATTTATGTTAGTATGTTTCATCTTTAGGTGAAAACATGGTTCCAGAACAGACGGATGAAGCTGAAGCGGGAAGTTCAGGACATGCGCGCTGCCGAGTTTCTTGTGCCGACATTTCTTCCACCTGTGACGTCATTTCAGCACCACGCCACGAGCGGACAGCGCGCGCGCCTGTATTACCCCGCGCGTGCACTGCAGCAGCGCGTCCACCCGGTGCTGTTCGCGCCCTGTTACTTTTAAACATTTTCTTTGATTTTAAATGATCTGATCTGTAATCTAGAATCTAGATGTGATATATAAAAAACAAGCACTGTATGTAGTTCTATACATAACAAATCTACATGTATGTACATAAATAAATATTGCCTTTACGCACAACCTGAAGAAAATAAAACAAATAATGCTTTGACCCTATCAGGCTTTTTGCAGTAATTTTAATTATTTATCAGACGGGTCTATACACTAATGTTATTTAATTGCTTAATAAAGGATAATATGACATCAATCAAATGGTGGACACCAATCAAACCGTTTTATTAAATGTATGTATTATTATTATGTTATCTTATATTCAATCATCAAAATGTAAACATTGATGTAGCCTATGCAGTGATTATATAATCAACGTCATTTGATAGTGACTGAAATGCCTACATTGCACATACCCTGGTGGTTTAGTGTGATTTGGACACTTTTTCCAGATCCTCTCAATGTCATAAAGTGCCACAATAAAGCTGAATCCACTGGACACTTAATCACAGTGCACTTGTTTTTGATTATCGAACCCTCTATGTTTTATGTGTTTGAACTGTAAGATCTGGAGCCTCGTTTATAAAATGTTGCGTAAAGAACCCGTCCTACATTTGATCTTACGATCATTTCTCACATGCGCGTACGAACATACGCACAAAAAGCGCGCGTACGCACGTATGAAAGTTGGCGAGCGCGGATTTAGCGTACGTACGCACGCTCTAAGTTCAAATATGTGCGTGTGCACGTTTAATAAATGAGGCCCCTGGTCTCTGGCAGCCCGATCTCTTCCTCTCAAGAATCGTATTTATCGTGCAAATTATACGCAAAAAAAAAAAAGTTTTTCCGTGCATATGACACGCAGTTTTCGCGTGTATATGATATGCACTTTATGGCGTGTAATAGAGGCGTTAATAGACGCCCCCCCCCCCCCAACCACCACTAATCCTACCCAAGGTGGGGTTACAGTGCGTTGACACGTAACAACTCTTTTTTGCGTATAAATTGCACTAAAATTGCGTATAAATTGTCTGGTCTGGTGTGTTGATATGTTCCGTGCGCAGATGAGGGCAGATGAGGGCAGATTATGGCAGATGTGCGCAGATGAGGGCAGATGTGCGCAGATGAGCGCAGATGAGGGCAGATGAGGGCAGATGAGCGCAGATGAGGGCAGATGAGCGCAGATGAGGGCAGATGAGGGCAGATGTGCGCAGATGAGGGCAGATGTGCGCAGATGAGCGCAGATGAGCGCAGATGAGGGCAGATGAGGGCAGATGCAGAAGCTCTCAGGCCATTAGCACGTGCAGAAGAGCATCAAAGCCCCTGTAACGAGCAGATGATGGAGATCGAGTCTGAATGGAGAAGTTCACACCCGAGACACTGGCGCCATGAAGTCTGTCCTGATCGGATCCCGCAGAACTGGTGAGTGTGTGAGCTCAACATCAGTGTTAATAAAGTCAACACACCTCAAACACACTCAGCGGGGAGTCACGTGTTGCGCAGCTGGCGCTCTTTAAAGAGACAAACACAGGCGACGCGGTTCTCCTGTTCTCCGTAATTACGCTACTTTGCATTTTATCGTTTTATTTTGTTCAAAGATTGTAGCCAGTGTCTTTATCTAATGCAAAACATGGTGATTTTCGCTCACTAATTATTTTCTGTTCATTTATTTTTATTTATTACATAATAAACACAATTAGTTTAGCTGTTAATTATTGATTTTATTTTATGATTTTCATCAGCTCAGATTATAAGGTGAGAAAAAATCAAATGGTATTTTTATTCTGTACCTTATATTTATATATTCACAGGAAAAACAACTTGTTCACTAATTATTTCTCTCAATTTATTTTTATTTATTTATTTAAGTTTTAAGTTTCGTTTCTTACATAATAAACACAATGACATTAGCTTTTAATTATTTATTTGATTTGATTTGCATTTTGCCATCTAATTGCTAAACACCATATTGACAAATATATGATGTAGTTTGTGTTTTCAAAGTGTTGGGAATAGCCATTTATAAAAAATAAAAATAACCCTAACCCTACACACACACACACACACACATATATATATATATATATATATATATTATGTGTATATACATATATTTTTACGTCATAATTTTTCATCTTATTATTGACTAATTTCGACTTTTAATCTCATAAATAATACTGTCATAATTTAGATTTTCTTGTGATTTGTATGACTATTTTTTACACACACACACACACACACACACACACACACACACACACACACACACACACACACACACACACACACACACACACACACACACACACACACACACACACACACACACACACACACACACACACACACACACACTCTGTGTGTGTGTGTGTGTGTGTGTGTATATATATATATATATTTTTTTTTTCTCTCCAGGCAGAAGTTTGTAACCCTACATTTGAGGACTTCGAGACTGGTTTGGTTTGTCTGGAAAAAAGCTCAACTTATAAGGTGAGAAAACTCAAGTGGTATTTTTACCTTATATTTATATATTGACAGCAAACATCTCGTTCTGTGACAGTTCCACATCTGTTTATATCCTCAGAGCTCTTTAGAAGCAGGAGCACGAGAACCCTGAGATCAGAGAACCACAGGGAGGCAGTGTCTCCTTCTGTGTGAACATCAGCTGTACTCCTGTGTGTGGGCCTTAAACTACACTACACACTAATACTACACACTAATACTACACTACACACTAATACTACACTACACACTAATACTACACTACACACTAATACTACACTACACACTAATACTACACACTACACTACACTACACTACACACTAATACTACACACTACACTACACTACACTACACTACACACTAATACTACACACTAATACTACACTACACACTAATACTACACACTACACTACACTACACTACACACTAATACTACACACTACATTACACTACACTACACACTAATACTACACACTAATACTACACTACACACTAATACTACACACTACACTACACTACACTACACTACACACTAATACTACACACTAATACTACACTACACACTAATACTACACACTACACTACACTACACTACACTACACTACACTACACTACACACTAATACTACATACACTACACTACACTACACACTAATACTACACACTACACTACACTACACTACACACTACACTACACACTAATACTACACACTACACTACACACTACACACTACACTACACTACACTACACTACACTACACACTACACTACACTACACTACACACTAATACTACACACTACACTACACTACACTACACTACACTACACTACACTACACTACACTACACACTAATACTACATACACTACACTACACTACACACTAATACTACACACTACACTACACTACACTACACACTACACTACACACTAATACTACACACTACACTACACACTACACACTACACTACACTACACTACACTACACTACACACTACACTACACTACACTACACTACACACTAATACTACATACACTACACTACACTACACACTAATACTACACACTACACTACACTACACTACACACTACACTACACACTAATACTACACACTACACTACACACTACACACTACACTACACTACACTACACTACACTACACTACACACTACACACTACACTACACTACACTACACTACACTACACTACACACTAATACTACACACTACACTACACTACACTACACTACACACTACACTACACTACACTACACTAGACTACACACTACACTACACTACACTACACTACACACTACACTACACTACACTACACTACACACTACACTACACTACACTACACTAGACTACACACTACCCTACACTACACTACACTAGACTACACACTACCCTACACACTACACTACACTACACACTACACTACACTACACTACACTACACTACACACTACACTACACTACACTACACTACACTACACTACACTAGACGACACACCACCCTACACTACACTACACTACACTACACTACACTACACTACCCTACACTACACTACACTACACACTACACTACACTACACTACACTACACACTACACTACACTACACTACACTACACACTACACTACACTACACTACACACTACACTACACTACACTACACTACACACTACACTACACTACACACTACACTACACTACACTACACTACACTACACTACACTACACTAGACTACACACTACCCTACACTACACTACACTACCCTACACTACACTACACTACACTACACTACACACTACACTACCCTACACTACACTACACTACACTACACTACCCTACACTACACTACACTACACTACACACTACACTACCCTACACTACACTACACTACACTACACTACACACTACACTACACTACACTACACTACACTACACACTACACTACACTACACTAGACGACACACCACCCTACACTACACACTACACTACACTACACTACACTACACTACACTACACACTACACTACACTACACTAGACGACACACCACCCTACACTACACTACACTACACTACACTACACTACACTACACTACACACTACACTACACTACACTACACTACACTACACACTACACTACACTACACTAGACGACACACCACCCTACACTACACTACACTACACTACACTACACTACACTACACTACACTACACACTACACTACACTACACTAGACGACACACCACCCTACACTACACACTACACTACACTACACTACACTACACTCTACACTACACACTACACTACACACTACACTACACTACACACTACACTACCCTACACTACACTACACTACACTACACTACACTACACACTACCCTACACTACACACTACACTACCCTACACTACACTACACTACACTACACTACACTACACTACACTACCCTACACTACACTACACTACACTACACTACACTACACTACCCTACACTACACTACCCTACACTACACTACACTACACTACACTACACTACACTACACACTACACTACACTACACTACACTACACTACACTACACACTACACTACACTACACTACACTACACTACACACTACACTACACTACACTACACTACACACTACACTACACTACACTACACTACACACTACACTACACTACACTACACTACACACTACACTACACTACACTACACTACACTACACTACACTACACTACACTACACTACACACTACACTACACTACACTACACTACACTACACACTACACTACACTACACTACACTACACACTACACTACACTACACTACACTACACTACACTACACACTACACTACACTACACTACACTACACACTACACTACACTACACTACACTACACTACACTACACTACACTACACTACACTACACACTACACTACACTACACTACACTACACTACACACTACACTACACTACACTACACTACACACTACACTACACTACACTACACTACACTACACTACACTAGACTACACACTACACTACACTACACTACACTACACTACACTACACACTACACTACACTACACTACACTACACACTACACTACACTACACTACACTACACACTACACTACACTACACTACACTACACTACACTACACTACACTAGACTACACACTACACTACCCTACACTACACTACACTACACTACACTACACTACACACTACACTACACTACACTACACTACACTACACACTACACTACACTACACTACACACTACACTACACTACACTACACTACACTACACTACACACTACACTACACTACACTACACTACACACTACACTACACTACACTACACTACACACTACACTACACTACACTACACTACACTACACTACATACTACACTACACTACACTACACTACACTACACTACACTACACACTACACTACACTACACTACACACTACACTACACTACACTACACTACCCTACACTACACTACACTACACTACACTACACTACACTACCCTACACTACACTACACTACACTACACTACACTACACTACACACTACCCTACACTACACACTACACTACCCTACACTACACTACACTACACTACACTACACTACACACTACACTACACTACACTACACACTACACTACACTACACTACACACTACACTACACTACACACTACACTACACTACACTACACACTACACTACACTACACTACACTCTACACTACACTACACTACACTACACTACACTACACTACACTACACACTACACTACACTACACTACACTACACTACACTACACTACACTACACTACACACTACACTACACTACACTACACACTACACTACACTACACTACACACTACACTACACTACACACTACACTACACTACACTACACACTACACTACACACTACACTACACTACACTACACTACACTACACACTACACTACACACTACACTACACTACACTACACACTACACTAGACGACACACCACCCTACACTACACTACACTACACTACACTACACTACCCTACACTACACTACACACTACACTACACTACACTACACTACACTACACACTACCCTACACTACACACTACACTACCCTACACTACACTACACTACACTACACTACACTACACTACACACTACACTACACTACACACTACACTACCCTACACTACACTACACTACACTACACTACACTACACTACACACTACACTACACTACACTACACTACACTACACACTACACTACACTACACTAGACGACACACCACCCTACACTACACACTAGTGTAGCTCCGATGCAGCTCCGAGCCGGTGTACAAAACAACCGTCAGCGGATGAGATATACTGTATATGGAAGTCCATTTCGGACACTTTAGGGAAAAAATATCATGCTGTGGAAAATCGTATTTATGACATAAAAAGTCAAAATTATGAGAGGAGTTTTTATAAGATGAAAAGTCTAAATTAAATTATGCAATATTTATGAGATTAAAAAGTCAAAATTATGATTTAAGAAGTTGAAATTATGACTAATATTTAGACGTTAAAAAGTCGAAATTATGACAGTCAATAATGAGATGAAGTAATTAAATTATGACATAAAAAAAATCTGAATTATGACTTCAAAGTAAAAAATAGTCATACAAATCACAAGAAAATCTAAATTATGACAGTATTATATGAGATTAAAAGTCGAAATTATGACAGTCAATAATGAGATGGAAAAATTGACGTTTAAGAGTCATACAAAACTTTTAGAAAAGTCTAAATTATGACAGTCATAATTATGACACAAAAAGTTGAAATTATTACATAGTAATATTTGAGATGAAAATTTAAAATTATAGTTTAAAAAGTCATAATATTGAAATTACGACAGTCAATAATGAGATGAAAAATTATGACAGTAAAAAAATTTGTTTGAAAAAAAAGTCATAAAAATAATTTAAAGATTTTGACTAATATTTATGAGATGAAAAGTCGAAATTATGACATAGTGAGTCAATGAGATGATCAGTCGAATATAGACATACTAAATCATAATTATGAGTTGACATTTTTAAATTATGACATACTAAGTCACAATTATGTGATGAAAAGTCACAAGTGTATGCTTTCATTGACAATAACATTTATGAGATGAAGTCAAAATTGACACACTAAGTCAAAATTAAGACATTAAAAAGTGAAAATTAAGACATACATTTGAATGATGACATAATAAATCATAATTATGAGATTAAGTTGAAATTATGACATAGTCAACTAAGTCATAATGTCAATGTAAACGTCAGAAATTGTCTTCCACAGATTCACTGAAAGACTGTTCACACACAAATGTGGCTGCACACACAGATGGGACTTAATTTGATATACGACACGAGAGCTTGAGAATGAGACAGACTGTGTTTCCTCAGCAGGACCAGACCGAGGAAGAGGAAGATGAGGAAGACGATGAGGATGAGGAAGATGATGAAGATGATGAGGAAGAGGAGGATGATGATGATGAGGAAGATGATGAAGATGATGAGGAAGAGAAGGATGATGATGATGAGGAAGATGAAGATGATGAGGAAGAGGAGGATGATAAGGATGAGGAAGATGATGAAGATGATAAGGAAGATGATGAAGATGATGAGGAAGAGGATGAGGATGAGGAAGATGATGAGGATGAGGAAGATGATGAAGATGATGAGGAAGAGGAGGATGATGAAGATGAGGAAGATGATGAGGATGAGGAAGATGACGAAGATGATGAGGATGAGGAAGATGACGAAGATGATGAGGAAGAGGAGGATAAGGAAGATGATGAGGAAGAGGAGGAGGATGAGGATGAGGAAGATGATTAAGATGATGAGGATGAGGAAGAGGATGAGGAAGATGATGAAGATGATGAGGAAGAGGAGGATGATGAAGATGAGGAAGATGATGAGGATGAGGAAGAGGATGAGGAAGATGATGAAGATGATGAAGATGAGGAAGATGATGAGGATGAGGAAGAGGATGAGGAAGATGATGAAGATGATGAGGAAGAGGAGGATGAGGAAGATGATGAGGAAGAAGATGAGGAAGCTGATGAAGATGATGAGGAAGAGGAGGATGAGGAAGAGGAGGATGAGGAAGATGATGAGGATTAGGAAGAGGATGAAGATGATGAGGAAGAGGAAGAGGAGGAATATGAGGAAGAGTAGGATGATGATGAGGAAGAGGATGAGGAAGATGATGATGATGAGGAAGAGGATGAGGAAGAGAATGAAGATGAGGAAGAGTAGGATGATGATGAGGAAGAGGATGAGGAAGATGATAATGATGATGAGAAAGAGGATGAGGAAGAGGATGAAGATGAGGAAGAGTAGGATGATGATGAGGAAGAGGATGAGGAAGAGTAGGATGAGGAAGAGAAGGATGATGATGAGGAAGAGGATGAGGATGAGGATGATGATGATGTTGATGAGGAAGAGTAGGATGATGATGAGGAAGAGGATGAGGAAGAGGATGTTGATGATGAGGAAGAGTAGGATGATGATGAGGAAGAGGATGAGGATGAGGATGATGATGATGTTGATGAGGAAGAGTAGGATGATGATGAGGAAGAGGATGAGGAAGAGGATGTTGATGATGAGGAAGAGTAGGATGATGATGAGGAAGAGGATGAGGAAGAGGATGATGATGATGAGGAAGAGTAGGATGATGATGAGGATGATGAGGAGAAGGATGAGGAGGATGATGATGATGAGGATGATGAGGAAGAGTAGGATGATGATGAGGATGATGATGAGGAAGATGATGATGAGGAAGAGCAGTTGCTGTAATGAGTGCTGGAGGGAAGGAGGAGTCGGCCCGTCAGAGGACACTGTCTCTGTTTGATGTAATGATTTCCTCAGGCCTGTTCCCCTGATACCTGTGTGTGTGTGTGTGTGTGTGTGTGTGTGTGTGTGTGTGTGTGTGTGTGTGTGTGTGTGTGTGTGTGTGTGTGTGTGTGTGTGTGTGTGTGTGTGTGTCAGCTCTCGTTTATCATCTCTTAACTCTAGACAGACTGATCTTATAGTTCACTGCATGAAAAGCTGCAGAGTTCTTAATTTAGACAGAAAGAAAGAGTGAATGACATGAACAACTGAAGCTCATTTGTGTTTGTAGCAAATTATCAGGAGGACACACACACACACACACACACACACACACACACACACACACACTGTATGACATTAGCTTTATTAATGTTTTTTGTTTGAATTTGCATTTTTATCATGTCATTGTTACAGACACCACTTCATAATGACATGTCCATTTATTGTGGTAAAGTAATTTAATTGACCTGATCTGATTGCTATAGACACCATGCTGTTTGTGTTCTGAAAGCTTAATAAGAAAAAAAGCTTTTTATTGCTACAGCATTACTAACTTATTTCATATGCATTTATTATAGGCTATATAAATTATTATTATTATTTTTTACATGTTATGTGCTTATGTTATATATCACATTTATTTGGTTTTGCATTTCATTGCATGATTCTTACGGAATAAATTTTTTTTTTACTGAATTTTTTATTTAGAAATGGTAAAAAAAAAAATACTGTAATCACGCAAACCAAACAAGCCAGACAAAGAAAATGAAGTCAAACACACTTGAGAATCTTCCAACCCACTTTATTCAGTTTTCAGTTACACAAGCCAGGGGACTTTTATTTTGCATGTAAAACTGGAGCTTGAACAGATCTTCCGGCGGCGTGAGTTTGCAGGATCTCCGGTGTTGGAGTGGAAAACCTCTGCCGCCCCATTTTCCCATGCCCTATGCCTCTTTAAAGCTACTTCTCAAAGAGGTATATGCATAGGAAAAAGGAACAGCGAGTGGAGTCGGACGGGACGCCGGGAGAACCTCGGACGATCGAGACAAAGAGAGACAGAGACATTAGAAAAACATAACTATAATGAGAAACAAAAACACATCAGTAAAGATATACAGAACCAGGCGAAAGTTTGCAGTGAGCTGTTATATTTGGTCAAGCTCGATTGAAAAAGGTTAAACTGTTTAAAGTTTATTGCAACCACATTTGAATGAGAATAAAATCTACATTAACTGTTTCAATAAAGTGAAGCGCATCAAAAAAAATAATTTTTGGTTCCTAAAAAAAAAACTTTTTTGAACATTTTTGAAACATCTAAAGAACTTTCTTCCATTATAAAGAACATTAAGTGCAAAGAAAGATCAATTCAAGTACAGAACCTTTATTTTGAATCGTGATAGTAAACTCATAAGCAACATAAATTCAATCCAAACTTTTGCCTATAGTTATGCATAACTTCTGCCCAATTATAAAGTTTTCTGCAACGTTAAACTGGAACTATAAAGAAGAGAAAGACTTTAGTTGGAGAGTAGAGAAGCGTGTCTTACCGGATCAGCACCAGCGCGATCTCCTGCTGGAAAACTCTTCCTCTGGGAATTTATTCCTTAGCCGAGACCTTGAAGATGTGTGTGAGGAAGACACAGTAACGGTTTCTCCTCCTCCTCCTCCTGTAATCTTCAGTCCTGGACGGATTTCAGCATGAGAACATCTCGCTGGCGCTGGCATTGGCTGGCGCTGGTGCCCGTCACGCGCTGGAGTGGGGCAGATGTTCATTATCTTTAGGCTCACGTCAGGACAGCAGAGTTTGGGACACGGCGTTCTCTGACACACACACACACACACACACACACACACTGACCACTGTAATGTTTCTTATCTATCAGGGTCTCCCACTATCCCAGCGGATGAGCCAGTCTCCCATGATTCAACAGACTCAAGGACCCGGGCAAGGCCTCTCACTCTCACACACACACACACACACGCACGCACGCACACACACACACACACGCACACACGCACACACACACACACACGCACGCACGCACACACACACACACACACACACACACACACACACACACACACACACACACACACACACACACACGTCTGGTTTGCTATCTTTGTGAGGACTCTAGGCATAATGGTTTTTATACTGTACAAACTGTATATATTCTGTCTCCTTACACTAACCCGACCCCTAAACCTACCCATCACACACACACACACACACACACACTAACCCGACCCCTAAACCTACCCATCACACACACACACACACACACACACACTAACCCGACCCCTAAACCTACCCATCACACACACACACACACACACACACACACACACTAATCCCGACCCCTAAACCTACACATCACACACACACACACACACACACACACACACACACACTAACCCGACCCCTAAACCTACCCATCACACACACACACACACACACACACACACACACACACACACACACTAACCCGACCCCTAAACCTACCCATCACACACACACACACACACACTAACCCGACCCCTAAACCTACCCATCACACACACACACACACACACAGACACACACACTAACCCGACCCCTAAACCTACCCATCACACACACACACACACTAACCCGACCCCTAAACAACCTACCCATCACACACACACACACACACACACACACACTAACCCGACCCCTAAACCTACCTGTCACACACACACACACACACACACACACACACACACACACACACACACACACACACACACACACACACACTAACCCGACCCCTAGACCTACCTATCACACACACACACTAACCCGACCCCTAAACCTACCCATCACACACACACACACACACACACACACTAACCCGACCCGTAGACCTACCCATCACACACACACACACACACTAACCCGACCCCTAGACCTACCTATCACACACACACACACACACACACACACTAACCCGACCCCTAAACCTACCCATCACACACATACACACACACACACACACACACACACACACACACACACCTCACTTTAGGTCCACGGTAACACGAGTCCCCATTAATGTGTATGTGCATTCAGGTTTAAGTCCCCACCGGGATAGAAAAACATGTACACACACACACACACACACACACACACGAAGCGTTCAGGCATGTCAAGGTCAGCAGCACAGAGTCCCACTCAAGTGGAGAAATACGAGTGAGTGTTTTCCTCCCGAGTCTCGGCTTCCATACATTATAGCTGATGCTTTTCATAAAGGATCAGTGTAAATATTCTCCCAGTGAGATATTCACTACAGAGGGATTAGATGTGTGAAGGAGTTTTGAGTAGTTTTAGTGCAGGTGAAGTATGAGATGTGCTTTTATCAACATAGTGTGACATCCAATGTTATATGTTATTACAAATCATAAGCTTATTGGGGAATATCACAGAAACATCAAAAGAAAAAAAAATGTGAATGAATTTTGTATTGTGAATTTAAGGAAATGATACTTTTTAATGTATGTGTGTGTGTGTGTGTGCGTGTGTGTTTCAGTATCCTACAATTCCTCACTAAATGATATTTCACTTTTGTTTGTTTTTTAATTCCATTATTCTCACCAGAGATTTAATTTGCTATAATGAAGTATTTTTTCTTCATAATAATATTTTAAATCATAATTTAAAGGCAGTAAAGCAACAACAACAAAAAAAAAGTAGCTACTGGCCTCATTTTTAGTACATTATAATTCTTTATTAAATTCTTAATAAGTAAACATAAACTAGTAATCTCACATTTATCTCCTCAACTGTTTCAGAAGAGAAAATATGACCTCTATATACTGTATGATTACTGTTGACTTCTGTCTGTTTTTTCTCTCTTACTTTTAGGGTTAGTTCGGTTCATTTGGTCCGGACTAAGGGCGAAAAATTATACTTTGTATCATTTTCAGGCGTTTTGGTTCCTTTTCACACCGCACTGAATCCTCTGGTCCGAATCAGTGGATGAGTTGATGAAACGAACCAAAATGCAGTCACGTGACAACATCCACATCACGTATACTAACTGCACTTCGATTGGTCAGAATTAAAGTGCGGGAAAATTCCACAGATCTATGAAACCCCCTTTCCCTGAGCAGGTCGCTAAACAAAGCGAAGATTTCGCTGTTCTAGTTTTTGAAAGTTGGGACCTAATATGTTCATCAGACCAAATTTCTATGAGGCTCCGCTCCGCCTCACAACTCCCAAGTTTGTCCGAGAGCTGTCATGCTATAAGTGCAAACTGTCAACAAACATTAGTCATCATCCCATAATGCACAGCGCAGCTGACTACGGCAGCTGGTTTAGTCCAAACATGCGCATTTCATTGGCAGTTGGGTCTGTTCGAGCCCGGATCACGTTCTCACCACAAACGAAGAGTCCAGAGTTCGTTTGAAAGTGTTTGGTCTGCTCTGCACCCTGCATTCACACCAGCCCAAACGAGCCGCACCAAGGGGGACAACGAACTCTAGTGCGATTAACCGAACTAAATGAGGCAGGTGTGAAAGCATCTTAACTACACGCGACAAAAGGTAGGCTATCTTTTCCGTGTTAATCAGAGTTTTTGACCAACGGCCACACGCGAGGATTCTGTTTTAGAAACGGTTTTTATTTTTCTGTGACGTCGCGCTGCAACAACAAACACAAAGTGTGACGATGATAATCTCAGGTACTTTTTATGGGCTTTATTTAATGTTAAAAGCGTGTAATGTGACTCTGAATATCAGTTAGTGCTCCAGCTTTGCAGCTGTAAAACCAACAATGGATAATTCACCTCAGATCTTGAAATTAAACAAATGGAAACAAGAACGTTTAAACTGTGAACAAAGTGTATTCTTTGACAAAGATTGTTGTAGTAACTCAGTAGCCTATGTATTTAATAATGTTTAAATGGTGTAATATTTGTGAATTTGAGTACTCCATTTTCTTGCGAGTGCCGTCAATATGACTCTTTGGTGCCGTGCACTTGTTGCGAGACTCCGCCCACACGCTGTTCTGATTGGCTGAGGGTTTTGATTGATTTTGGCATCTCGCATTCGCTTCGCGTTTAGTGTGGACAGACTAATTATTTGTCGCTGGAATCTTATCGCAACGCGTCTGGTTAGGACTAGGGCTGTCAATCTTCCTCTATAATACTATTCGAATTCCATTCCTTGTTTTATATAATATTCGAATAATATTCGAATATTAAATGCTCAAATTCATCCTATTATTAATATTTACGATATTACTCAGGCTTATGGATCGCCAATGCCACTATAGCATGTGGTTGTTGTTACACGTTCTGTCCACTAGAGGGACATCTAACATTACAATAAACATTTTATTCACGCTGAATATGGTTGAAGCGCTTCCGATGGTTTTCGGCTAATATCTCCGCGAAAACACCACCAAATTGAACCAAATGGGCCATATTGTTTCGAGGCTTCGAATCAATCCGACACCCGTCTCCATTGTGACATCTAGTGGTCACTTGCAGGTGTTGATCTGAAACAACCTTGACAATGAGCCATTAAAAAATGTGTTGTTTTTTTATTATTGTATTTTTCTAATACGTGAAGCTTGTAACCTATAGGCTTCTCACTGTGCATAATGTTATTTTGGTCCTGCAAAATGAATATTAATAAAAGAAATCAAGCCACAATGTCTCACTTTTTAAGAGATTTTTATTCAAAAATATGAATTTCTCAGCTGTGGAAAGACTTAGCCTACTTCTTTTTTTACAGATAATTTCTCCAGCCTTTGAAAAAATCCCCTCACAAGGGACATTTGTTGCTGCTGGCATGCAAAGATATTTTTTAGCTAGGACATACAAATGAGGAAAGATTACTGCTCTCTCTTTCCAGTAAGTTAGTGGATCATGAGTTCTGGGCAAATCTATTTCTTAATCTATCTGTCTATATTTATATCTATGCATCTATTAATGTGTCACTATATGTAGGCTATACTCTGTCTGTCTCTAGCCTATCAGTCAATGTGTTGTGTAAATTTAAATGTAGGCTAAGCTTAAATAGCCTATAACTAATCAAATCGCACTGTCACTAAATCACCAAAATCTGCTATCTCAAAATCAAACTCCTCTCACAAAGACCCACGAGGTCAATATGCGTTGATTTCACTTTTATACAGATTTGCGATTGTGTGGTCTGTTGTTCCCGACCGTGTCAATCAAACGCTGATTCGGCGGATCACACCTGATGAAACACTTCGAGGCTTCGTTTGGCCATAGTCACGTGACATGGGTGTTTTGAATCACGCTTCGGATCAGTGTTTCGAAACATCTGCGCTTCGGGATCTCGCAAAGCTTCGGAACGACTGTTTCGTGTCAGCCATCCCTACCTATTTGGTCCGGATTTTCGGACTTCAGTTGGATCCGAATCAAAATTACAGGTGTGAAACTAGGGCTGGGCGATATGGCCAAAAAATTTATCACGATATTTTTTTATATATCAGTCGATATCGATAATTATCACGATAAATGTCAAATCTTTATTTCTTTCAAGTTTGCACAGTTTGCAGTGCAGTGCAGGCTGCAATATTCAAATTACATATTTTGTCTCGAAATGCATATTTGACAGTGAGTTGACAGTAAATCTGCATCCTAACTCAAGCTAATACTACTATGTTTAATTTATGTTCATTAACAAAAACAGTAACATCTGTTTTTTTTTTTTTTTTTAATTTAAGGACCAAATTTTTATTTGGTAAAATGTAATATTCTGACTGTTTGAGTTTTATTAAAATTAACCATTGGTCATCCAGTATTATGCATTTAGATCATGATAACCACAGATAAAGCCAGGTACAGCCTATAGCACCTCACTATCATGGCTAAATGTAACTTTATGGTTTCTATGGTATTTGTATGAAAAACAGTAGCCTAGTTAAATACATTATTAATTACTGTAATTATATTCCATTAGTCATTTAATACATTGTCTACATTAATAATATTATACAATTCAATATGTATTTCCCACATTTCATGGTGCAGTTAATATTACTAGGCTAACGTTACAGTAAATCCATGGTAGGCTAAATGGATTCAGTATCAATTCAGATTCTTACTGTTTCGCTACGCACAGTGTTTCTCCTGTTTGTCAGTGGTGTTTCATATGCCTTTGAACTGATTTAAACTGGACATTTGTGTTCTTCGCTGAACTTAAGCGCTTCTCACTGGATCTCGTGAGCGAGGCGATCAGAGTAAACGCGTCTGCTCTAGTGAGCTCGCGCTGCCGTTTGGACTTTGAGCCGAGCGGATAAACGGTCCGTGAGGCGCGCGCGGTTCAAATGAGTTTCGTTCTGCTTTTGGCGCATACACATTATCGAACATTTATCGACCTCTTGATATCGTTTTATCGAGAAAAAATATATCGCGATAATTATCGTTATCGTTTTATCGCCCAGCCCTATGTGAAACTGATCAAACTGAACAAAGGTTTGGTTCGTTTCTAGTGTGTGAACGCATTTTCTGTATGGTTCGGACTTTCAGAGCATTCACAGGAAGTTCCGGTGGTTCCCGCAGGATTGCTTGCAGTCTTCTCCTCCTTTCCGGCCGGCGATGATAAAATGTTCACACAAGAGGACGTTCATTTGGCGAATTTGAACTAGCCTTGAGTATAGTTGGTGCTGCAGGTAATAATAACAGAATAGTGGCAACGATGTTCGTTCATTCATGTCAAATTATATTAAAAAAAAATTTCATTCTTGTCAAAGTTACCGCCGAATTGAAAACACACTGACGTCAGACGCACGTCCGTTTACTAACCAATCAATGTCAAGATGCAACATAGATGATGACGACAGGACGCATGTATGTCACGTAAAGTTCTTTACTGTTAATCAAATCAAATCAAAAATGCTGTTAATCAAACATTTGATTAACAGCACCTCTTGCAGTGCCTGTAGACCTAGAGGATTCAGATCAGCTCAAAAGTTTGGGGTCGGTAAGATTTTTAAATGTTTTTGAAAAAAGTCTCTTCTCACCAAGGCTGCATCAAAAATACAGTAACGAGTGTGAAATATTATGATAATTTAAAATAGCTATTTCTTTGTAAATATATTTTAAAATCTAATTTATTCCTGTGATCAAAGCTGAATTTTCAGCATCATTACTCCAGTCTTCAGTGTCACATGATCCTTCAGAAATCACTCTAATATGATGTATTATACAGTATAAATGTGATGCTCAACAAACATTTATGATTATTATCAATGATGAAATCATATTTTTGTGAAAACCATCATACTTTAATTTATTTGATGAATAGAAAGTTCAAAAGAACACCATTTATTTGAAATAGAAATCTCTGTAACATTATAAATGTCTTTTAATTTCACTTTTGATCAATTTAATGTGTCCTGAATAAAAGTATTAATCAAACAAAAATCTTACTGACACCCAAACTTTTGACCGGTAGTGTATTTTACTGTGATATAGTCAATAAAAGTATTATTAAATGCTGTCTAACCAATAACCATCTTCAGATAACGTGTTTATGAATGACAGGCTTATTATTGAAACTAGTTTTATCTCTCATAACTCTGAATCTGTTCCTCATGTAACCTCAGGGCAGTTTTTATCCCACGTCTGATTTTTGCCAGATTTCACAACAGAAGTACAAATATGCTGAGCGAGCGCAGCAGGAGTGCCTGTTTTTTTGCGGCTTTGCAATAAATACTGTCGTCTGAAGTCAACACACACACACACACACACACCCAGCAGAACACATTAAACTCTTTAAACTCGTCCAAAAAAATCAGTTTCACATCGATCTCTCTTCTCTGTTTCAGTCGCTCAGAGGGAAGTGTTGCTTTAGATGTTTCTCTTTCAGAGCTCAGAGACAAATAGCCAATATAGAAGATAAAATATAAATATATTGGTAACACTTTACACAAAGGTTCCAATAAATATTTCTTTGTACATTTATTAGTCAATTTCAAATTTTCCTGATACATTATTCAAATCAAAAGTATTTGTTATTGTTATTTAATGGACCTAAGCTGACGTTAAAGAGTTGAATTGTTCTTAAATAACATTATCAAAGATTAATAAATACTGCAACAAATGTATTGCTCATTGTTAGTTAATGCAATAAATATATTACCGTAACTAACGAGGCCCTATTGTAAAGTGTTACCAATATATTTTTCACATTTCCTCTATGCTTTTTAATAAAAAAAATATATTTTATATTGTTCAAAATCTATTTTAATATTCCCCCAGAATGTATTTTAAGAAAAATAATTAGAATAAAAAACATAATAAAAAATATGATAAAATTATAATTGGTATTTTAAGAAAAAAAAAAAGGCTTGCTCCTTACAGGACATTTATGCTGTATTTTGGCATTTGAAGGGTTAAATGCAATGAATTTTTATGCAAAAAAATATATAATTTCTTAAGCTTTATACAACATTTTTAGGATATCTTCTAGGATATCTTCTTATATATATTTATATATTTAGGATATCTTCTACATATATTTAGGATATCTTCTAGATATATTTAGGATATCTTCTTATATATATTTATATATTTAGGATATCTTCTACATATATTTAGGATATCTTCTAGGATATCTTATATATATTTATATATTTAGGATATCTTCTACATATATTTAGGATATCTTCTACATATCTTTAGGATATCTTCTAGGATATCTTCTTATATATATTTATATATTTAGGATATCTTCTACATATATTTAGGATATCTTCTAGGATATCTTATATATATTTATATATTTAGGATATCTTCTACATATATTTAGGATATCTTCTACATATCTTTAGGATATCTTCTAGGATATCTTCTTATATATATTTATATATTTAGGATATCTTCTACATATATTTAGGATATCTTCTAGGATATCTTATATATATATATATTTATATATTTAGGATATCTTCTAGGATATCTTATATATATTTATATATTTAGGATAATCTTCTAGGATATCTTCTACATATATTTAGGGATATCTTATATATTTATATATTTAGGATATCTTCTACATATATTTAGGGATATCTTCTTATATATATTTATATATTTAGGATATCTTCTACATATATTTTGGCCCGACATTAAAAAAAAGCCATGAAGACACCAGCGAGTCAGCAGTTTTCATGCAACTAAAAAATAATGTATACTGAGACCATTTGATCAGGAATTTTGATAAGTCTTGAATCTGAGAACATTGTGTGCTAGTTTCATGCTTTTCTCAAGTCAACATTGTGTGTGCATGTATTTATTTGCTGTATTCATGCAGTATTTGAGATGCATCAGTGATACAGACTCTCAGGACAGACGTTGTTGAGCCTCGAGTCGACTGTGTTTAGTCTGCGATTATCTCACTTCCTCAAGGCCGTGTTCCTGTCAGGCATTTCAAACTCTTAAAAACATGTTTGTGAAAATGCCTCTCGTTCTGAACTCGTTTGTTGAGTGAAATGAGCTTTATTTGAGGGCTTGTTTCAGGCACAGATCTTCAGCGTCATACGGTGTCTTATAATGTCGGCGTTTGGGAGAATGATTCGACTAAAAGCTTCGCCCCTCAATGATTCATCGGCGTTCTGCTCCAGATGAGCATCGAGAGCCATCAAACATTCATCAAGCTTCATTAAGCACTCATGCTTTCACCTCATATGCCGAGAACCCGAGAGAAAACACACGTTACGGCTCCGAGCCTTCATTAGGAAGAGCAGTCGCATCAGTTTCTGAAGCAGAAATGTTACTAAAGTCACATTTACTTCTTATAGCAACATTCAGACACTCGCATGCTACTTTATAACAGCTTTGTAGGGAGTTTTGCATAATGAGGTCATGCAGAAATGATCTCTTCTCAAAAATAAAGTCTCATTAGTTTCTATATATTCAGAGTCTGAATGTATAATAGAGACTTATTCTTCTCATTAATAGAGATTATTCCTGTATCGACAACATAACTGCTAACATCTCCATCATTACTCTGCTTTACTCAATAGGATAGAGTTTAAGACATGTCTATTTGGGGTAAGTTGAAACCGGCTATTATAAGGCAATTTCATGGCTTTCAGGAAAGGTACAATTTTAATGTTTAAATGCTTATCATCATCATCATCATTTCCAGACTCTTGGTCCATTCAGAAGGCACAGACATAACATGCAACATGCATAAAACGAATACATATACAAAGATAAAACGATTTAAAAAAAGATTAAACGATATATCAAAAAAACCCTACAATACGACATTTCTAAAAGACACTTATACCAGCCTTTCCATAGTGATGATTGGTATCATATGGCACTTTTACTAGCAGCATCACAATGCTGTTCTGTACGGAAGCGTATTGCATTCACTTGAAGAAAAAAAATCTACTGTTTTTTCTGAATTAACGAGTTAATTATCTCAGAATTACAAGATATTTTTTCATGAAAAGGTTTTTGCTCTGTTTTTCTGATTTAACGAGTTACTGGTTAATAATGGTTCACCTTTATTTCAAAAAGGTACGCAGTGTATGTTCTCGCTAAATTGCTCCCAAATGTAAGATTGTTATATCATAATAGTAGAATAAGAACCCCTTAGTTATATAATACTTACAGTATAAATATTTGTTTAATTCTCCTGGTTGTTACCCCTTTATTCCCCAAACTTAAAATATTGTTCCCTTATACTTATATTGTAAGTACATTATAGGTACACTATAATCACCGAAGGTTACGCTGTAAAATTGCTTTAATTACGCAGTACTTTCCGGGCTGTAATCTAAAGCGTTTTAAACTTGGTCCATAAAGGAGCAGTATACAACGGAGTGCGATATGCTTTAAACAGGCTAATTTTGACGTCATCCGTGCACCTGTGTAATTTTCCTACCAGCATGTTAGCTTGGGCATATAATATGCGACGCTGCCTGTATAAATCCTCATCATCAGATAACTGATCTGTAATGTAATGACCCAGGTATTTCATTTTATTACAAACACTCATCACTTGTCCTGACAGATAAAAGTCTGGAAAACAAAGATCTTTCTCCACTTTTGTCCTACATATCAATACAGCACTCATTATACAACACATCAAATGTCATCCCATATTCAGTAGCTGCTGAAAACCACTGAAAATGGCCAAATATCAGCATACACTCTAAAAGATGCAGGGTTAAAAAATAACCCAACCTTAACCACGCCGCTGGGTCACTATAGGACAGAACACGCGCTGGGTTGGTTTGACCCAAGTGCTGGGTTTTTCCATCTAACCCATATTGTTGGGTCATTCATTTGACCCAACCAGTGGGTGAAATTGACCATCTTGCTGGGTTAAGTCTTACTCATGTGCTGGGTTATTTCCTGTATCATTGCCTTATTAAAATTAGTAACAAATATTTTTTATATTACCGTACTAATGTAAAATAATGATTGTCTCTGTAATACAATAAACCAGAGAGGCCACTGTATATGTGATTTCAATCATTTATTTTATTTTTAACATTTTTAATACATCTTTAATATTTTTTTGTAAACAATTATTACAATTATACAATGTATACTCATTCTAAGGTAAAAAAACATAACGGTTCATTAAGTAAGGTCTTTATACACCACTGAAAACATAGTTATGTATATGATATTGCATTTCTGTTAACAGATCCTCCTAAATACAGTATTACACAATGCACCTTTAAAAGTCAATAAGAAACTAATTTGAACTCTTATACGATTATGATTTCATTTATTAAGATGTGTTGATTTATTAAGAATAGCTACAAACATTTACAATACGACTAAATATCACAGGGTTTTCCTCACATTTGACAGAGGACGATTCTTTTCCATTAATTTGATACACTACTTCGTGTATTTAACATGAAAAACAAAATAAAACTTTGAAACAAAGATCACCAGCCTCCAGCAAAGACTCGGTCTCGATGACGTGGCCTGGAACAATGGCAACGGTCTGACGTGTCCCCCTCGACGCATCCCTGATGCTCCAGTCATTTTGTAAATATTCATCCATGTTGGTCCCCAACTGTTGATTACACACAATCACTTAGAGTGTTGCAATATAACTGACATGCAAGTTTTTTGTGAAAGTATTTATATTTTTTTTATTGCAAACATTACCAAATATGGCCAAATGTGAAAAACAAACAAAATGTATATTTACACATCTAAATAGACAATTAGCAGTCTAAAATAGTCTGGGATTCAGGATAAGACCAAAACACGATTTGGAAAATGGATTCATGATGTACTCGCTCATTATAAACATTTTGTAAATTTTGAACACAAAAAAAGTTATGGACTGCAGCTTTAAAAATGAACAAAAATCTATTTAAATCTATATTTTATGTTGCAAACAGAGATTGCACCTTTAAATATTCTAAACCTAAATTAATTTCATAGTTATCAAGCATATCAAACTTACAGGTTGCATGTCAAGGACCTCTGAGCCTCTGTGGTGGGTCTGAAGCCCTTTCCTCCTCTCCTGTAACGTTAGATGGATGGGGGAAGCAGAGTTTGCAGGACCTTCAAAGCCAGCAGCTAAACAATATGAGCATAATACATAAAGTTGCATTATCATTTAAATAGTATGCTGTATATAACAATTCATATTTCTAAAGTAGCATTTCTGACTTTTCTGCCCTGGTGTTTAAAATGGCGCTGTTGTGACAATAGCAAAAACTATTTATTGGCCTCAAACATCGCGCACACTTGATCCATGACCACTGTCTTAGTACTAAATTATTCTTAGTAGGCCTACCTCAGGTCCTAACAACTTATAATGGGTTCAGGGCGAGAACATGCTTAATATGAAATCGATTTATTTCTCATTGCCTCAGTCGCCGTTTGTAAAGATTGCACGTCAGACGTCATACAGTTATTATTTGATTTTTTTGGGTAAAAATGATCCTGGTTCCGACATAGATATTACAGAAGAAACACGCAGACTGTGCTGGAACTTACCCCCGTCGCTTCCTCTGACGAGAATTTCTTAAATGTGCCAGCAGACTTTAGTTTCCACACAGACTAGACTTTTTTCCCGCAGTTTTTACGTACGAGCCCTATAGGGACATAAACATAGGCTACTGCGCGTGCACGGGTTCATTCAAAACGCTTTTCTCACTTTTAATTACGTCCACAATAAATACGATATTTACGTGATGAAATTACAATTTAAACTACATATTTCATTAAAGGGATACTCCACCAGTTTTTCTTATTAAACGATGTTATTCCCTTAACTAAGACGAGTTGATACATACCTCTCTCGTCTCAGTGCGTGCACTATATCGCTCTGTATTGCCGCAAAACTATGTTAGCACTTAGCTTAGCCCATGCATTAAATATGGGCCAAGCAGAGAAGCGACCAAACACTTCCACGTTTTCCCTATGTAAACACAGTTACTCGAGTAGTGTAACTTGACCTGGGCTGGTGACACAAAATAAACCGTTGCGCTTTTCTAAGCGTTTAAAATTGATGACTATATTGTATGGCGGAATACCATAACAATTGCTTTTGAGCACTTCGACTTGGCGCAATAATATCTTCACTCGTGAAAAGTCCTCTTACCGGCTCCCGCTTCCTCTCCCCCTCCCTCTGACATTTCCGTCAATACAACGTGACATGCGCCGGTAGTAGTAGTTCGAGCGGAGTTGACGAAGTAACAGGTTGTTGGAAGCTAGTTTGTGTACAATAATGGTTAAAGCGTGCATCGTAAAGGGTTGTGAAAATAAGGAGAATGTACATAGTGCTGTCATTTTTCACCGAATTCCAACACACCTCATACAGCGGAGAGCTTGGTTAGCTGCTTTGAACAAGAATCCCAAAACACCATTGATGACTCTGAAGAAGTGGCGTGTTTGCTCCGAACATTTCACAAAGAAGGACTATACCTGCACAGGAACACGCCTAAAGGATGAGGCTACACCAACAATATTCAGATCACTTACAGAAAGCCCGTGGTCTTTCGCCAGCTCCAGTCTGTTCTGGATCATATCTTTCTTGCCTCTCACGGTCCACAAGAGCTAATTCCTCCTCCGTGTACTCGGGTTCAAACAGATATGGCTCTGGGTCTTCTAAAAGAAGTCATAATCATCTACAAAGTCGGCCATTGCAAATGATCTGCAGTTTGCTAATAGCACAGGTAGTAAAAGTCACGTTGGTAGTATTGACGGAAATGTCAGCAGCTGGATGCTATTGGAGGGAGGGGGAGAGGAAGCGGGAGCCGGTAATCTTTTCACGAGTGAAGATATTATTGCGCCAAGTCGAAGTGCTCAAAAGCACTTGTTATGGTATTCCGCCATACAATATAGTCATCAATTTTAAACGCTTAGAAAAGCGCAACGGTTTATTTTGTGTCACCAGCCCAGGTCAAGTTACACTACTCGAGTAACTGTGTTTACATAGGGAAAACGTGGAAGTGTTTGGTCGCTTCTCTGCTTGGCCCATATTTAATGCATGGGCTAAGCTAAGTGCTAACATAGTTTTGCGGCAATACAGAGCGATATAGTGCACGCACTGAGACGAGAGAGGTATGTATCAACTCGTCTTAGTTAAGGGAATAACATAGTTTAATAAGAAAAACTGGTGGAGTATCCCTTTAAGGCTGCTGATATAGCTGGTTTACAATGTGGCATATGTCAAAAAATCTAACCGGCCAGCTGTTACTAATGTTTTACAGAATAAATACGTTATAGCCTACCCCTCGCACTTCCATATCAAAGACTGTATGCTGAACAGTGAAATTATTAATGTTAAAAATATTGGTAAACATATTAACTTACCATAAAACACTGCCTGCTCCGACCTCCGAGTGAAGTCCTCCTCGAGTCAGAAGTGAAGAATCCAGAAAGTTCCGCAAAGAATAAACCGGTTGCTGGGTCAAAATAACCCAACCAGCTGTTTATTTTTGAATTACCCCCTTACAACTCATTTGACCCAGCATGAGCAACCCAATAATGTGTTTACAGTGCCCAAAACAACCCAGCATTTTGACCCAGCACAATCAACCCAACAATTTGTTTACAGAAACAACCCAGCATTTTTTTGAGTGTACATAAAATGATTAACCAAGGTGTTACCAATTATACAACCGGTTTTGCATCTTAATAATTGGTTGGATAACTTATATAAGATTGTCAAACATGTTTTGGCCACCATTAATTGTAATGAATAAATTGTATAAAATCCAAACATTTTAAATGTGACAACTTGCCCCGGACCTGACGTTGGGTAAATATGCACACAGTTCAGTCTGAGCTTCATTTTATAGTGACTTGCATTAATTTATGGTCGTGTCATATTTTATTGTGCTCAGTTGTCCAAAAGATATTACAAACATATGATCATACTTTTTATTTAATAATTTTATATGTATTTATTTATTAAACTAAAAATAACAACAACTATATATATATATATATAGTTGTTGTTTATAACTATAACTGTATATAACTATATATATACATATACACTCACCGGCCACTTTATTAGGTACCCCATGCTAGTAACGGGTTGGACCCCCTTTTGCCTTCAGAACTGCCTCAATTCTTCGTGGCATAGATTCAACAAGGTGCTGGAAGCATTCCTCAGGGAGTTTGGTCCATATTGACATGATGGCATCACACAGTTGTCGCAGATTTGTCGGCTGCACATCCATGATGCGAATCTCCCGTTCCACCACATCCCAAAGATGCTCTATTGGGTTGAGATCTGGTGACTGTGGAGGCCATTTTAGTACAGTGAACTCATTGTCATGTTCAAGAAACCAATTTGAAATGATTAGAGCTTTGTGACATGGTGGAAGTAGCCATCAGAGGATGGGTACATGGTGGCCATAAAGGGATGGACATGGTCAGAAACAATGCTCAGGTAGGCCGTGGCATTTAAACGATGCCCAATTGGCACTAAGGGGCCTAAAGTGTGCCAGGAAAACATCCCCCACACCATTACACCACCACCACCAGCCTGCACAGTGGTAACAAGGCATGATGGTTCCCTGTTCTCATTCTGTTTACGCCAAATTCTGACTCTAACATCTGAATGTCTCAACAGAAATCGAGACTCATCAGACCAGGCAACATTTTTCCAGTCTTCAACTGTTCAATTTTGGGAGAGCTCTTGCAAATTGTAGCCTCTTTTTCCTATTTGTAGTGGAGATGAGTGGTACCCGGTGGAGTCTTCTGCTGTTGTAGCCCATCCGCCTCAAGGTTGTGCGTGTTGTGGCTTCACAAATGCTTTGCTGCATACCTCGGTTGTAACGAGTGGTTATTTCAGTCACTGTTGCCCTTCTATCAGCTCGAACCAGTCTGGCCATTCTCCTCTGACCTCTGGCATCAACAAGGCATTTCCGCCCACAGAACTGCCGCTCACTGGATGTTTTTTCTTTTTCGGACCATTCTCTGTAAACCCTAGAGATGGTTGTGCGTGAAAATCCCAGTAGATTAGCAGTTTCTGAAATACTCAGACCAGCCCTTCTGGCACCAACAATCATGCCACGTTCAAAGTCACTCAAATCAACTTTCTTCCCCATACTGATGCTCGGTTTGAACTGCAGGAGATTGTCTTGACCATGTCTACATGCCTAAATGCACTGAGTTGCCGCCATGTGATTGGCTGCTTAGAAATTAAGTGTTAACGAGCAGTTGGACAGGTGTACCTAATAAAGTGGCCGGTGAGTGTATATATATATATATATATATATGAATTTAAAAATAAATAGTAAAAATATTAAATACAATTATTTTAGATAATTTTTATTTAATTTTTTACTCTTTTAAAATTAATATATATTTTGTATTTATATGTAATTTTTCGACAGAAATCACACACACACACAGACACAGCTATAACAAAATATAAGCACAGCCAGAGAAAATATGAATTTGTGTAACTGGACTTTTGACTGTAAATCATATCAATACTGAGATATAGACCTGACAATTTTCCCATGTGATATTACAAACATATGATATTTGTTAAAATTATTTAATGTTTTTGTAATTTTTATACATATTTAATGGTATAAATATTAAACTTTTCTGGCCAGAAAAAAACACACAAAAACAACGAGATATAGATCTGACAGCGTCCCCATGTGACAACTAGCCCCGGTCTACTAC